>NC_025996.2:138351891-138494364 GCF_000442705.2 Elaeis guineensis | reverse complement strand
TTTATTATAGACATCATATGTCACTTATACATAAATTTCATCATAATATCTATTGATTCAAATCTAAATATTGAATCTTTCTTTTATGTCTATCATGTTCCTCATGATCATAACCTAAATTCAAATATCACTAAAGTCATAATTCTGAATAATTAAAATTTTAAGATCAATACTACTTAAGTCATATTCTCTAGTGATCATAACCTAAACTCTAATATCATTCTATCACATCCTTAATGATCATAATATTAAACTTGATATTATCTATCATACCTATTAATTATAATCCTAAAAATATCACAGTCCCTAGTGACCTTAAAGTTTTAATACTACTTTAGTCATATTCTCTGATATCACTCTGTCACATCCTATTATCATGCATAAAATTTTGATATCACTTCATAATCACTAGTGATCTTAAACCTAAGCTCTGATACCACTCTATAATATCCTAATCACTTATATCATAATCTCAATGATCATAATCTAAGCTCTGATACCATACTATCACATCCCAACCCAACATCCGGATGAATACGTGATGGCCGCACACTCCTTAGAGCAAGTCCTAAAGAATATGCAAGGCCAAAAGTAATTCATTACAATCTCAACATCCATAATGTCTAATTTCAATAATAATTAGTAAAACTTGCATAATTATAAATAAAATTTTTTCAATCTCTGATCAGGTATCATGACACTCTATCTATATATTTGCTCACTGTAAATCCAAACCATAGCCAACCATGAGATTCTGTAACTCTGAGAAGAAAAAAAAATGAAGGGGTATGAGATTTACAGTCCAGTAAGAATTCTCATATCACACCAATATAATAATATAATCTAAAAATAAAGATAAGCAATAAAATATAAAATCTCATGTTCAATGTCCAGAATACTGCAAACATCTATAAATTATCTATCTTGTCAAAAGAAATGCATCATTATATGTTAACAAGTGAAACACTTCTGTTCAATAATTATTTCATGTCTTATCTTTATTTCTCTTTTCATAATCATATGATTTTTAACTTTTCTTTCTGGCTCTGGACTAACCAAGTTATACTTCAGTCACCATCGAATAAATTTTACTCAAAAACTTCAAGACTGTCCCAGATGAGCTCCTGACGCTGTCCCACATACAAAACCTGTGGGGGCTGTCCCAGGCATAAGCTCCTGACGGCTATCCAAGCATGAGCTCCTGGTTGGTTGATCCACATATAAGCTAGTGGGGCTGTCCAGGCATAAGCTCTTGGCGGCTATCCCAAGCATAAGCTCCTGACGGACTGTTCCACATGACAAGGCTAGTCCAAACATATCTCTTTTTCATTTAATCATTATATGTTATTTTCCAAATCAATTCTGATTTACACTGTGATCAAATTAGATATGTCATATCCATATAATCATACCATCAATCACTGATACATATATATTGACATAATATACTCATGCTCAAAAATCATATAAGCAAATAATGGTGTCTGAGATATAGCAAATTCATCGATCTCAAATCCAATGATGCAAAATCAATGATGCAAGACCAAGGTAAAATAGCATATATAATGATGATCATGTACAGGATTCTTATCTTTATCGATGACTGATCCAAGCACAGAAATCAATGTTCTTTTTGATTTATGAATTTCAAAATAAACTATTCACTCGATATCTTATGCAGACAATCGTATCTCTTCATGATCTGATCAACTATAAAAATTATATATAAAAAATTACGGATAAACGATCTAATAACATAAATCCAGATCTCTCCTAGGATTAATAAAATTAGAATTTATCTAGGTATCTAGACCCTCCATTGGTCCACAAATTTTAGAGAAGAAAATCCATGAAAAGAGAAAACTAAAAATTTTAGAGAGAGAAAGTGGAGAGAGAATTTCGTATCCTTCAGATGAGGTAATCATGATCAAGATCATCAGAGGTCCTATTAGGATGACTCAATATGGATTAACCATGACAATGTTATAAATTTTGAATAAAGATCGGACTGAGATCCAACTACTGCACGAATTTCAAAGCAATCTCAAGTCATCTTATTTTCATCTCAAGTTTGTCCTAGGATCCATGATGTAGTTAGAGAGAGAAAGGAGAGAGTAAAAAGACCCTAGAGAGAGAAATTTTAGAGAGAAAGTAGAGAGAATTAGAGAGAGAAACTAGGAGAGAAAGTAGAGAGAGGAGAGAGGAAAAGATGAAGAGAGAGGAGAGAGAGAAAATTTTCTCTTTCTTTTTTTTTCTATTTTTTTTTTTTCTTTTTCTTTTTCTTTTTTTTTTCTTTTTCTTTTTCTTTCTTTTCTTTTCTTCTTTCTCTTCCCAGTCAAACAAAGGATGGACCGAGGGGAAGGGCTCGGTGGCTCAAGCTCCGACAAAGGGCGGGCATGGCCGAATGTCCGACAGCAGGTGGAGGCGACGGTGGAGCCAAGGATGGCTGGCGACGAGGTTTGACCGATAGGAGATTTAAAGAATTTAAAAAATAGGGATCCACCCCTTTTCTTTTTATTTTTCGATCATTGGCCATCACCGACGGTCAAGACCTTCAGGAAGAGGGATAGAGAGATGAGGTCCTATCCTAGGGGTGAGACGTCGCAAACGGCGGCGTCGGTGGTCGAAAAGAGGAGAAAAGGGCTCGCCCAAATAGGACAGTATAGAATTCATCTTTTATGGATTTTTCGATGAGTCCGACGGCGGCGAGGGTGCACAGTGCCGTGGAAAGGAGGAGAAGGAAAAGAGGAGGAGGAGAAGGGCTTACCTCGAGCTCCGATGACATCTTCGGTGAGAATTAGGGGTGAGCACAGTGACGGCTTCCGCAAGCAAAATTCTGACGATCCTCGTCGTTGGCTCCCGATTTCTTGATGGGAGGGGAGAGGAGAGATCTCCTCCTTAAATAGAGCGGAGGGAAGGAGTTTGACTCCTCCCGAGGGTTTTCTGACTCCATTAGGAGCCGTCGGGAGGAAGAAGACTCCCATGGGAGTCTTCTTCAATTTTTTTTTGTGAGATTTGGGCTTCTCAGATTTTGGATCCGGGGTATTACATTTCTGCTGCATAAAATTTTAAAATTGCATGTATTGCACTACCGCATATTTTCTTCAACTGGTATCAGAGCCATGTTATTTTTATATGAATAATATGACTTTAGATCTGATTTTTTTTATTAGATCTGATTATATATGATTTAGATTAGATCTAAATTAGTTTATTTTCATATCTGATTATTATTTATTTAGATTAGATATTCTGAGTAGTAAAGTACTCGATTGATAATCATCAAACTGTCCGATCATAGAGCAAGTAAGATTTCATGACCCTCTCCTCCCATTCAATGGGGTACTCTTCTTGACGTGTAGGGTGCCACTGTGAGGTCCCATGAAGAAGAAAGTGAAAAGAAAAACTTACTATCTTACAAAATTTTAGATCTTGAAATCCTAGGCATTGTTGTATGTGATGTAAGTTACGAAGATGGTTAGTTACATTTAATCTTATTTAATAAAAATTATTTTGATTTAAAATTATAAAAAAATTTAGATTTGATCTAAAATATTTTATGATTTGATGTAAAAAATTTATATAAAAAATTATTTTCAAAAATTAACCATGTTGATGCAAAATTTAATTGAGAATTAAGTATCAAGCTGATTGGATCTAGAATTATGATTTAGATCTAATGATATTGCATAAAATATGGGGCATCGATTAGCTCAAATCAGGTCCTTCTCTTAATTGGGTTAGACCTAAGGTTAGAATCTAAGAATTCATTGATCATGTAGAAAATTGATTAAGTCCAACCAAATATTGAATTAGATTAATCAGGATTTTTTTAGTACAAAAGTTGTAGATGGTCAAGTCCATATCTTTGATTAGACTAAATAGACTTTGATTATAGCTTAGTGGTTGAACTCGAATCATTAGGTTGGTCAAATCAAAACTAGTTAACCAATTGATGTTTAAGGTAAGTTTGGCATTTTGATCAATGATTTTTAATTGGAAGCAGCTTACCTGATCATTTTGATGGTGTCTAAGGCAAGCTTAGCAGATCCTCCTATCGATCTCACTTACCTGGCTAATTTAGTGAACTAGATTTTGATTAGATCGCTAAGTGATTTGAGTTAGCCCATGCCATTAAGGTTGAGCAGCATGACTGATCTAGGTGCCCATTCAATCAGCATGACCTAACTCGATTCAATGACTTGGTGAAGTCAGTGGGAGGATTATGATCTACTGATTGATCTTTTCTTCTCTTCTCTCTTCTCTAAATCGATTAAACTCTCTAAATTATTAGGTTCCTAAAATGAGCTGGTTATGGTGATAACTAGATCATAGCTCCCATTAAGGTGAGTGATAATGTGTCCATTATTTTTGATTGACATTACAGGCGCCATCCATCTGGTGTTCTCTCTGAATGATGAATTATCATTCATCATATGATGACTCTGATGAACTATCTGATGATGGTTGGGTTGTCCGAGCCATCCTCGAGCCTAATCACTCATTAGATAGAATCACTGAGTAGATTCATGTTAATGGTTTGATCTTACCGAAACTTTAGTGGAGGTCCATCACCTACTGAAATGAAATTAGGAGCTAAATTAAATACTAGAAGTTGTTTAGAAAAATAATTGGTTAAGAACCTACCCATAGGTGCATATGGGTTGACTGAGCCATCCTCGGCCTATATGTAGTCTGTGTGGATTCTAATACCACTAAGAAATTAAGGTAATTCCTTGAATTGGAGGTAAAGGCTATCAATTCGTATAAAATAGTGGAGGACCTTTAGACTAAAGTCCAAGTCTTTAGAATTATTAAATTCATACACTAATTAGGCTTTGTATCCTCCTTGTATGTGCAGATATGGCCTCAAACTTGTCACTCCGATCAATATTGGACAGTGAGAAGCTTATCAGATCAAATTTTAATAATTGATATCAAAAATTAAAGATTATCCTGGAGTATGAGCGGATCCTTTATGTGATAATGGATCCGACATCTGAGGAGCCTGCTCCTAACGTCCGAGGAGTGATTCGAGAAACTTATTTGAAGTGGTTCAACGACCGCACCACAGTTCGTTGCATCATACAGGCCTCCATGAACGACGAATTCAGCCAAAAGTTTGAAGAGGCTTAGCCAGTGGAAATGCTTCAAGTATTGAGAGATTCCTTTGGTACTCCTGACAATGTTGAGCAGCACAAGACTAGTTGCACCATTTTCAATGTTCAGATGAGAAAAGGTGCATCTGTTACTGATCATGTATTATACATGATCGAGCAGATTGAAAAATTGAGCAAACTCAGCTTTCCTTTGCATGAACAGCTGGAGAAGGATGCGATCCTGAACTCTCTACCCAAGTCCTACCTGTCGTTCCTCAATCATTTCAGAATGATGAAGTCTGTAGTCAACTATCACGGTCTATTGGAATTGCTGTAGACTTTTGAGAAAGATCACCAGCTCCACAAGGAGACAGTGAATCTAGTAGGAGGATCTTCTTTGGATAGTCATCGTCCCTTTAAGAAAAGAAAAAAGGAGAAGGATAAGAGGTGTCTAGTGCTGGAGTCAGTCCCAGAAACTCAAGTTCAAGGCTGATCAAAGTCAAGCAGAGTGCTTCTTTTGCAAGAAGCAGAGTCATTGGAAAGAAATTATCCTCAGTATATCGCCTTCCTTGACCCAAACAAGCCAAAGAAGAAGAAGCAATCAGTTACTGGAAAAGGTATTTATATGATAATACCTTGCAACTTCTCTCTTATAAATACAATGACCTGGCTATTGGATACTGGAAGCCCTATTCATATTTGCAATTTTCGTAGGGTCTTCAGGTCACTAGGAGATTTGGAGAAGATGAGAGATTCCTGAATATTGGAGATGAAAGATCAGTTCTAGTTCTAGCTTTAGGAATCATCAAGCTTGTATTCGAGTCTCAATATATTTTCTTAATGAGTGTTATTACTGTCCTAATTTTTTTTTAAATATTATTTCTGTAGGCCTTTTGGCCAATTCAAATTATGAAATATCAATAAAAAAAAATTTTTGATATCATTTTGAATGATGTTACAATTTATGTGGACAGTTGAACAATGGTATCTATATTGTATCTAGACCTAATGTAATATACATTTCAAATAAACATCCTAGAATAGATGATGTCACAGATGCCTACCTTTGACACTGTAGGCTAGGTCATATCAACAAAAACAGGATGAATAGATTAGCTCAAGAAGGAGTTCTTGATAAAGACGATTATGAATCGTTACCTACCTGTGAGTTTTGTTTGCTTGAAAAGATGACCAAGTCATTTTTTATTGGAAATGATGAACGAGCGAGTGATGTGGTGAGTATGATACATACTGATGTATGTGGACTCATGAGCACATGTGCCAAAGGAGGGTATAGCTACTTCATCACGTTCACAGATGACCTATCTAGGTATAGGTACGTCTACTTGATGAAACACAAGTCTGAATCGTTTGAAATGTTTAAACGGTTCCATAATGAAGTAGAGAAATAAACTGAAAAAAATATTAAAACTCTTCGATCTGACCGAGGAGGTGAATACCTTTTCAATAAATTTCTGACATATCTAGAAGAGAATAAAGTTCTCTCTCAATGGACCCCTCTAGGGACACCACATAATAATGACATCTTAGAAAGGAGGAATCGAACCTTGTTGGACATGATTCGATCCATTATGGGATTTACAACTCTGTCGATCTTCTTTTGGAGATATGCACTTGAAACTATCTGTCTTGTGCTCAATAATATTTCAGCAAGTCAGTTAGTAAGATACCATATGAGATATGGTCAGGACGTAGGCCGAACCTCTTACTTTAGGGTTTGGAGGTGTCCAACCTATGTTAAACGATTATAAATTAACAAGCTCAGTCCTAGATCCGATATGTATAATTTCGTAGGATACCCAAGGAAACAAGGGGATATTACTTTTACCTGCCTATTGAATAAAAGGTGTTTGTCAGTAGTAAGATATTTTTTAAAAAAAAATTTCTTAGTGAAGGAATAAGTACCTCCAAAATTGAGCTTAACGAAGTTCGACAGATAGAAAAACTGACACCAATGATTGAATCTGAATCAGATTTGATGAGATCAAACCCAGAGCCAAATGAACAAACATCTTTAAGACGATCCGGTAGAGTACCGCATTAGCCGAATAGATACTTAGGTTTCTTGGTCTGGGATGGAGATCTTGTTGAACTCGATGAGAACAATGAAAATCTGATCACCTACATGGATGCGATGTAGAGATCCGACTCTGATAAATGGCTTGAAGCCATGAGATCTGAAATGAAGTCCATAAAAATCAAGACGTATGAACATTAGTTGACCCACCTGAAGGGGTTAAACCCATAGAGTGTAAGTGGATCTTCAAGAGGAAGAGGGGCACAGACAGGATGGTGGTGACCTATAAAGCCCATTGGTTAACAAAGATTATCATCAGCATTATGGTATTGACTATCATGAGACCTTTTCTCCTATGATAATGCTCAAATCTATTTGGATCATGCTTGCAATAGCAACATACTTGGACTAAGAAGTCTGACAAATGGATGTGAAGATAGCTTTTCTAAATAGAGAGCTAACGAAGAGGTGTATAAATAGAACCTGAAGGTTCATATCCATAGATGAGTCCAAGGTGTGCAAGCTTCAGAGATCCATTTATGGATTAAAACAAGCATCTCAGAGTTGGAACATATATTTTGATAAGGTGATCAGAAGTATGGCTTCGTTAGAAATGGAGAGGAACCTTACATATATAAGTGGGCAAATGATTCAATAATTATATTTCTTTGTTGTATGTGGATGATATTCTCTTAATCAGGAATGATGTCCCTGTATTATAAGGAATAAAAGTTTGGCTGTCGTCATAATTCTCCATGAAGGATTTGAAGAAACAGCCTACATCCTAGGGATGAAAATCTATAGGATAGATCTAAGAGGCTGTTCGGACTTTTTCAATCCACGTACATAGATACCATACTGAAATAGTTCAGCATGAAGAATTTTAAGAAAGGCTATCTTTCGATAGGTCCAAAAAAAATTTTTTTGAAAGGAGATTATCCAACTTCTCAAGAGAGAGAGCGTATGAGTAGAGTTTCATATACTTCGACAGTGGATTCTATTATGTACGCTATGATATGTACGAGATCAGACATGGCATACTCATTAGAGATAGTGAGTAGATACCAATCTGATCCAAGAAAAAATTACTGAAGGTCATAAAGATCATTCTTAAGTATTTGAGAAATACTAAAGACCAGTGACTTGTGTATGGTGTAACTGACTTGAAACTTGTGGGGTTCACTGACTCCAACTTTCAATCAGACCATGATGAAGTAAGAGTACATCGAGTTATATTTTTATCCAAAATGATGGAGCAATCTGCTGAAAAAATTTTAAGCAGAATACTGTGACAGACTTTATTTGCGAAGTGGAGTATATCGCGGCATCTGATGCTGCGAAAGAAGCTGTATGTTGTAGAAGTTCATCGACGAGTCGGAGTGGCACCCTTGTTGATGGCCTTATCTTGTTATACTGCGATAATACTGGAGCCATTGCTCAAGCCAAAAAATCGAGATCCCATCAGCACACCAAACATATTCTGCATGTTATCACTTTATCCGGAGATCATGGATCGAGGTGACATCAATCTTCAGAAGATCGATAAAAAAGAGAATCTGACCGACCTATTTACTAAAGCTCTCAGAATCAAGGAGTTCGATAACCACAAATCAAAAATAGATATACGATACTGCACCGATTGGCTTTAGTCTAAGGAGGAGTTGTTAAAAATATATCCCAAATCAATCGTTAAATGATTGTGCTCATCTTATAAATTATATATAATTTTTATTAATAAAATTATTTAATATTTTTATTACAAATTGACCATCTTTGGATTTTGTGTTGTAATGAAGTCTTAGGACTATTATTAATCGACAAAGGAGGATTTATCGTTAAGTCCTTAAAAATATTCGCGACCAAACGATACGCTATTAATAGGACGATAATGATATCAAGTGTAGGCCATTGTATCCCATATGAGTTGGTTGTCCTCTTAATCAAGGAGTGTAGAGACACTGTTATGGTATGCAGATGAAATGTATGAGTACATTCGCATCGAACGTGATCATGTGCCAAGTACTCTGCTGTTAAGAGTAGCTCATGAAAGGTATAGGTATAAGTATCCCTCCGACTTGAGACCATCATGATGACTTGTAAGCAACTCACTGTACTTTAATATCGGACCATCTGAGTTTTTAACTTAGTGATGGAAGAATACTGGGTGCAGTCTAGTACTTATCAAGTCAGTGTGTGAATCAAGATGGAATTGACCCTCTGAATTGGTAGAAATATGCATCAGTGTATTTCAATTTAGCAAAATCATGGCCAGGATAATTCATGGGATGGATTTAAATATTGAAATATAATGTGGTCAACTTAATTAGGGTTGACAGTTAAACCTAAGTCACCTTGAGCATTTGGGTCAAAGGGATGAAATATACGATAACCATACACCAGTAGGTTCTAGAAGGTTGCCTTGTAACACTTCGACCTATCCGATCGTCGGGTCATCATTGCTAGATGGTTACATCGATTGGTATAGAAAATTATTCCTATACTTTTGACTTAGGTTCGAACCTATGGAGTCACACGCATTAGAAGATTTGGTCAGATCTGATGGCTGAAGAGTCCAATTAGATTCTCTGGTGAAGAGTCCTACTTGGATAGGACTCTGTGGAGAGTCCCATTGGGATTGAGACTCTATCATTTATGAAGAATTAATTAGTAATTAGATTACTAATTGACTCAATTTGATTGAGTAAAGTACTTTGGAACAAGTCTAATTGAATTATATTCAATTTGACTCAGATTGAGATTGATATGATCAAACCCGATTATAAGAGAAATATGATCCTGATTAGATCAGGATTTGGACTCGACTAATTTTTAATTGGGTTAAAATTTGATGAGATATTTAGATTTATAATTAGATTAGGTTCATTTCTATTAGTGATTTTAATCAAATTTGATTTGGATTAGAATTGAATTAGAAATGAAGAGTCCAAGTCAGACTAGGACTCTATCCTTATCTTTTGCGTAACATCTGATCCATGCCAATTTATCCACGCCTAATTGGATTTGGACTATGATTTTTGGCATCATGAGATAGGATCCAATAAGGGTGGGCAACAATAGCTGATGAGTTATAATATTATCTCTTGCCTAATTCGAATGCGATCCGAATTAGAGATAAGATGCAGATTAGGAAAGAGATTTTCGTATATGGTATATTATTTATATCATATTATTTTTTTTTTTTTAATGAGAAATTCTTTGGTATGTGAGACTCTTGATTTCTTCTCCATGTCCTAAGGATTTTTCTAGAATTTTTTGGGATGCCAAAAGGATGTTTTAGCATTGATTCATGGCACTCTTTCATGGAAAGTCCCAATTCCTAGTCTATAAAAAGGAGACCCCTCTCTTGGACGTCTCATGATCCTAGGCTTTAAAACTCCTACATAATTCATGAGTAAAGACTCCTTATTTTGTCTCTATGTCAGAAATAAACTCTGACATCAGGTTACCATTAGATCTCCAAACATGCATTGTCAGGAAAGCGTGTATCAAGCTTGAACATGCTGTCCATTTTTGTGTCTCCATGTCAGGTGCATTGCATTCACGTTGTTCTGACGATCTTTGAAATATTCCTCAAAAGATCGTAATAGACAATGTGGATGACATGTGGAAAGAAGAAGTGCTGCATAAACAGTCTTATTTGGCATTCTATTTCATGGTGAAATTAATTAATACTAGCTTAGAATCCCATGCGATATGCGGCATGTGATTATTTTCTTTTTTTGAGATAATATTTTTATAAATTAAAAATCCAACATAATGTAAAAGATATCATAAATAATATCAAATGTTGGAAATGAAAATATATAGTCAGATTGTAAGAAGTAATATAATTATTTTTCTCTTTTGCTAATAAAGAAATCATTCCTTGAATCAATATTTTCATCATCAGTTATTTTAAAATCCTCATCATTAGATAGAGCGTGACTACTGATTTGTATCTCAATACATCTCTTTTCTTCATAGTCATATCAATATCAGAAATTTCATCCTTATCTACTTCAATCTGTAAAAAAAAATTTGTTATCAATTATTAAAATAAAATATATAAATATAATCATCCATATATAAAAAAATAAAAATACAATACTCACAATATATTTTTCTTGATTTTTTTGTCTTCTGCTTCGTTGCATGCATTATTCAAAATTATTTTAAGAACAGTGTAGCATAATCTTCTTCTTTAAGATTGTATTCATCCACTTTAATTTGGAAGATATAATTTTTTTCATAATTTTTTTGATTTTTAAGAGAATAACAAAATCATCATCTTTCTGGCAAAAAAAAATACATAACTCAACTCAATATCATCAAATAATTTATTAGATGAATAAAATATAAAATATTATATATATATATATATATATATATATATATATATAATTTTTTAGTTGATTTATCTATTAACCATTGAGCAACTTTATCGAAAAAAATAAATGATGTAAATTTGATATAATCTTTCACATGAAATTATAATCGATATTAAAAGAACAGAAAGAATAGAACCAAATTAAAATTTATCATGAAAAAATTGTAATGGACATGAGCAAGAGATATGATATTAAAATATCTAATATACAAATTTTTTTCTTTAATGATCTAAAGTAAATATTTATCTTTTATCAGTAAATTTTAAGTACCAAATATGAAACAAATCTAATAAATTTTTTAACCCATGCAATCTCAATAGAATTGAACTCTCCAAATTCTTTCTTAAGATGCAAGCTGGGGATTGCTACTTCTAAGGTTATTAGTAAACACATGGTATTTGCATATTAAACATTCAAAGATTCCACCTTTTCTTTTCATGCAATTTTTTTATATTTATTTTTTTTTTTTTTTCAGATATCAAACCTTTTTTTATATTTTCTTTTCTTTCCTTTTTTTCCCTATTTTTTCTTTCTCTCTTCCTCTTGTTTTCTTCTTCTTTTTTTTCTTCTTGAAATAGAGGAAGGGGTCGTAAGCCATCCCCCTCCCAACAGCCTAGTGCTTGTCGGCCTTTCTCATCTCGTAAGCCATCGCCATCCTCACCTTCCAGAACCCATGCTCGAATTCTGGCCTTCTCGTCTGCATCAGCTGCTTCTCATTGGAAAATTCCCTTGACATCCATGGCCCCATTACCGAAATCGACCACATCTCGTCGAAAAAATCCTTTGGAATCTTGGCTTTTCTCTCTTCCTCTCATTTTCTTCTTGTTTTTTCATTTTTCTTGAAACAAAGGAAGGGGTCTTAGGCCGACCCCCCTCCCAATGATCCATCGTTCGTCGACCTCCCTCATCTCGTGAGCCATCATGACAGAATTTTGGCCTCCTCATTTGCATCAGCTGCTTCTCTTTGGAAAATCCCATTGACATTCGCAACCCCATCATCAGGATCGACCGCATCTCACTAGGAAAATCCCTCAAAATCTTGGGGCTCTTGGGGAATGCTATCAAGTTGTCACCATAAGGATGGCGACAGGCTTCTCCTCTTGGGGTTGGGGCAGCCACGAGTGAATAGGAAAGCTTCAATGAAGACTATCTTTTCCACCGACGGTCTCACCACCGGCACCTTCAGTCTCACCAGTGGCATCACCTTCTGAGAGGTGAGAGGCTTTCGTCAGGATGCTGTGGGTGAACAGGAATCCTCTACAAAGTAGGTGATCAGGGGAGCAGAGAGGACAGGGAAGCTTTGGCATTTAGGCACTGCCTTTTCTTGTCTACATGTCTCTCTCTTCTCTTCCTAATAAACCATGTGTCAAACGGAGGCTTCTCCATTGAGAAGCCTTCATTTTAATATATATATATATATATATATATATAAAGAAAAAAGGGGTAGTTCAAAGCATGTATTCTTAAAATTTTATAGTGGACTAATAAAAGATTAAATACTTTAATCTTCTAAACATGCTTTAGATCAGATCTAAACTACGTTAAAGATCTATGGCATAAAAAATTTATATATAAAATCAGATATAAAATAGAAAACTGCATCGATCACATCTATGGTCTGAATCTGATCTAACTTTTAGATCACATCGGTTGAGTTCAGAACTCATCACCTTTTCACTGATCGATAATCTCTACTGCTGGTAGCATGATCTGAAGCTCTCACTGATGCCGAGCAACCGCATAGGTCATTTAGTCTCTACAAATCATCCACTCAAAATCTTGATCGATTCTTCTTTATAGGAATGCTAGCTCGTGTCGAAGGCTTTGGATGGCTGATCCAAGCTCCTTTCTTTGAATCTCCTGGACTCTCTGGATCAGAAGATAAAACTTTATGAGGAGGTGATAGTGTGGAAGATTAGACAAGACTCACTCTTTTTTCTCACAAAATTTAGGGTTGAAACCCTAGAACCCATACCTCACACCCAAGAAAAAGAACACTTCTTTTGTTTCTTACACACGAAAGCCCAACCCACTCTCAACTTTTTAGGCCCCAACTCTCAGATTTCTCATCCAAAAAGTACTTCTAATCTTGCACAAAATTAATCCCCTCTTATATTTGATGTATGCTCTAGAAGCTAATCTTGACTAACACATATCATATATTAGACATATTTTTATACTTATTAGATATTTATATTATCATTTATATGTATGTATCCATGAATCATCCAAGGGATTAACAAGATGATGATACATACTCTCAAAGAGTTAAAATTTGAGACATGTGTCATTCATGGTTAATTTCTAAATTGCTCCTGATTATAGGATCATCATGGGGATGGTGATTGATTAGATAGACCAGTGCACGGATTGCTTTCTTCAGACATATGGATCTCGAGTCTGTGGTGTAGTGACACTGAAGTGAGAGTGCAGGTGGTTATTAGAAAATAACTAGTACTGAGAGTGACCAACACGAAAAGTCACATGGATATCTACTCACTCATTAATGACTTTCTCAATACTGCAGTTGTATGACTGATCATTTGACCAGTGGTGTTACAGCTACTCGCAATCAAATTGCTGGAGTTTGACTAACATATAAATATGGGTCTCACTGAGCTCTTATAGTGGATGTTAGCGATAGTTGATCCACTGTAGGAGTAGATGTATAATTAGATGGATCTATCGAGCCTAGCAAAAGAGAGTAGTCGTATGAGATTTATAAAGCTGAGTCTTTAAGTCTATGACAATAGCAGTGTGATTAATGAAAAAAAATTATTAGAATCACATATGAACTTGAGCTGATTAAATCTATCATATAACTGATGATGAGGTTTGATGATTCATCCATGACCTGCCATCTAGTCGGAACTCATGATAGAGAGACTGTATCATACGTTAACTGCACCTAGAGGTTCATCACCTTTTGTTCTGCTGGATTGCCACTACATACTGCTACATGTTACTGGTGGATTTTGAGACCCACGAGCATCATCTTGATGATCGACAATCTTTGGTGGGCAGAGCTTGAACGATTCTATCCCATTGAAAAGAGTTTCAATGATATTGTTATAGGGATCACAAAATATTTCACTATCAGACAGAATAGAGCACATGGGATCCAACACAAAAAGATTTTTGACTAATCAGATGGTTGAATTATGATTATGAATCATGATAAAATTTGATATTCAATTTAATTGATGATTGATCCAATGCAAAGTTGCATTAAATAACTCACTAAAGAGTTAGTGAGTTCTTGGAGGATTAATTAGCAATTGAATTGTTAATTGACTCAATTTGAGGGAGCAATGGGTTTGCATCAAGTCTAATTAAATTAAATTAAATTAAATTTGATATAGATTTGATTTGATCAAACCTAATTAGGTTATAAGATAATCAAATTGCATGAGAAAATGATTCCTAATTGAATTAAGATTTGAATTTGACTCAAATCCTAATTAGACTAGGATCTAAATAAGAATATTTGAGTTTTCATGTAGACTAGAAATTCTCATATTCATGGGTGCATCAAATCTTAATTGGATTAGGATTAAATTGAGTTTTACTCAAGCACCAAGAGAGAGTCCAAAAGGATTAAGATCCCTTCTCTAATTAGGTGATATCTAATCTAAATAGTTTAGGTTTCAAATTAGATTTGAATTTCTATCTATTTAGATCTAATCAATTCTTAATATGATTAAAATTGCTTAGAGTTTAAATTAGTTTAAATCAACCACCTAAAGAGCAGTCCTAATTAGATTAAACTCTTCTCTCCATGCACCACAACAAGTCCCACGCCCAACCAGATTTGCATGCCCAAACACCCCATTCCTTCCTCTCTTTTTAGAGTGGAATAATCCATGGGATATCTGCTTTCTTTTGTGAGATATGGGGTGCACAAAATTAAGAAGGGTTGGTGGCACAAAAGAGCTAGAGTCCTAAGCGAATTGGAGTCTTATTTCCTATCCAAACACCTTATCCTCTTAGCCTATTTAAATATGGGTTATGAGGGTTGTTAGGACCAGAGATGAGATCATGTTTGACACCAAAAGAAAGAGATTTTTGTGCATGAAAAATCAAGGAAGAGAGAGGGACGGTATGAAGACTATGGGCATGAGAGATTTGGTGCATGAGTTTTAGAAAGAAAAGAAAAGAAAGGATTCTTCTCATAATCTCTAGCATAGAGATCAACATCCTTCTATATTCTTCTTCTTCTCTAAGAGTGTCTTGAAAGAAAAGAAGATTTTCAACAATCAAGATGCGATCTCTGCAAGAGAACTAGTATTCGATGAGATCAAAAAGCTTCTGATCAGATAGAAGTCTCGTGTGGATACCCATAGAGGTCGAAAACTTGTGTGACTTCAAGGACCTTCGAAAGATATCCATAATCATCAGTTCGTGGTGAAGATTGATCCATACCAAGGTATGTTCTCTATTTATTTTTTTCTATTTAATTTCTATATCTGAATTCTATCTCACATATGATGATCCTATTTATGATTTTAAGATTTGATCTTATGCATGCTTTGACTAAATTAGATTTAATTTAAAATTTTTTAAATTTCACTGCATGCTCATTTTAAAAAAATTTTATATACATAAAATCATAAAACTCCAACAGTGATATCAAAACCATATCAAATGCATGAGATCAAAATTTAGATTTGAAATCTGTAGAGAAAAATTTCAGATTTAAAATTTTTTTATATCGTTCTGATATAAGGTTGCTCTGACATAACTTGTTATGCTGAATAGTTATTCTAGAATGATATTAAAATTTTTAATTAAATAAAATTTTAGATCTATTTTTTTAGTATATATATGATATATATTTTGTTGTTTAAATCTAAAAAGTATTTTGAGATCTATTTTTTATTCATATATATGATATATGAAAGCATACTTAGTGTTGAAATTTATTTCTATGATCTGAACTTATTTTTGCATATGATATATATTTGTATGTATAATCTGAAATTATTTCAAGATCTAAATATACTTTTCATGCAAAAAATTTAGATCTAAAAATTTAATTTTAAGATCTGAAATTAGTGTTTGTGCATAAAGAATTGAACATAGGTAGACCAAATTAGGTCATATAATTGGATTACATCTAGAGTTTCTGATTTAATTATATTGGATCTAAATTGATTTATGAAATGATCAAATCAAGTCAAGTATTGATTAGGATGAAGTCAATAGAGCTTAAGATCATACAATTATTGTTGATCGAATCGATTGACACCCATATATAGAATCAATTAACCTAAGAATCTAATTCGGCTCTATGACTCGAATTTGATTCACCTAAGCTAACTTATTCGGATCAATTATCTAATTGATGTCTAAGATAAATAATTAAAAAATTATTATTTAATTGATTTCGTTCGCTTATTAGATCAATTTATTAGTATTTAAGAAAAATAATGGAAGATCCCCACCAATCTCTACTTACCTGACCAATTTGGAAGATTGAGTCTCAAATATAGTTGCTTGATGATTTGATCAGAAAAGAAGAATTATGTATTTTCAAAAAAGATCAGTGAGAGTGTCTAATACTGACATCGATTAAAATATGATTGTATATAGAATTCTCTATAAAAGATATAAAATAAATATCCTAAAGATCTATAGAGATAGATGCAATTAGATGCTTGTATTTTCACAGATAAAGTACAAAGATTGGATGTTAAAAGGGTTCAGCATAGAAATCTCAGAGAGAAGTCTGCTATCCTCTCGGGTATAGATGTGTGCCATATAATATACTTGAACTGATATAGTTAATACTATGAATGTCATAAGTAGATATCAGCTGTATCCAAGCTGAGAGAACTGGATTACTGTAAAAATATCCTCAAGTACTTAAGAAGAACTAAAGATATGTTCTTAATTTGAAAAAGGATCAAAGGTAGGAGTGAAAGGATATACTAATTCAGATTTTATGTCTGTCATTCATGGTAGAATATCTACATCATAGGTGTAATCATGTCGATATCTTGAAAGAGTTTTAAATAATAGATTGATGAAAGCTTAGTACACTGTAGATGTGTAGGATGCATTCTAATTTTAATATTAGTTGTTGATGTCATACCATCAGATGCCATAACACTATACTGCAAAAATAATAACACCATAGCCCTTGCTAAGGAGCTTGTCTTATGAAGATAAGACTTGGTATATGGCAAGTTGGCTTTAATACAAGTGGAAGATTGTTAGATGTATGTCCTAGAAGTCAATCTTAGCTGACATATCATATTTTTAAGATATATTTTTATACTTATTAGGTATTTATATTACTATTTATGTTTATATATCCATAAATCATCTAAAGGATTAACAAGATGATAATACATATTCTTAAAGAGTTAAAAATTTAAGGCATGTGTCATTGATGGTTAATTCTTAAATTACTCCAGATTATAGGATTATCTTGGGAATGATGATTGATCCAAATAGATCAGTGTACGGATCGCTTCCTTCGGACAGATAAATTTTGAGTCTACGGTGTAGTGACATTGGAGTGAAAGTGTAGATAGTTGTTAGAGAATAACTAGCACAGAGTGTGACCAATACGAGAAGTCACATAGATGTCAGCTCACTCATCAGTAATTTTTTCGATGCTGCAGTTGTATGACCAATCCTTTGACCTACGGTGTTACAACTGCTCACAATGAGGCTACTAAAATTTGACTGACACATAAACATGGATCGCAATGGGCTCTTATAGTGGATGTTAGTGACAGTTGGTCCACTATAGGAATAGGGTGTACACTTAGATGGAATCTATCGATCCAAGCAAAAGGGAGTAGTCTTATGAGATTTATAAAACTAAGTCTTTAAGTCTATGGCCATAGCAATGTGATTAATGAAAAAAATTATGAAAATCACATATGGATTTGAGCTGATTAAATCTATCATATGATTAATGATGAGGTTTGACGATTCATCCATGATCTACTATCTGGTCAGGACTCACGATAAAGCAACTAAAGATTCATCATATTTTATTCTGTCAGATTGCCACTACATACTGCTAGATGTCACTGATGGATTATGAGATCCACGAGCATCATCTTGATGATCAATGATCCTTGATGGGTAGAGTTAGAATGGTTCTAACCCATTGAAAAGAGTTTCAATGATATTGTGATAGAGATCATAATATATCTCACTATCAGATAGAGTATAACCCATGGGGTCACACATAAAGAGATTTTTGACTGATTAGATGGTTGAATTATGATTATGAATCGTGATAGAATTTGATTATCAAAATTTGATTAATTGATCCAATACAAAATTTGCATTAAGTAACTCACAAAAGAGTTAGTGAGTTCTAGGAGGATTAATTAGTAATTAGATTGCTAATTGGCTCAATTTGATTTAGCAATGGGCTTGCATCAAGTCTAATTAAATTAGATTTAATTTGACTTGATATGGATTTGATTTGATTAAATTTAATTAAATTATGAGATAACCAAATTGCATAGGAGAATGATTTTTAATTGAATTAGGATTTAGATTTGACTCAATACCTAATTAGATTAGGATCTAAATAAGAATGTCTGAGTTGCTATTTAGACTAAAAATTTTCATATTCATTGGTTTATCAAATCCTAATTAGATTAAGATTAATTTTGAGTTTGACTTAAGCATCAAGAGAGAGTCCAAAAGGATAAGGACACCTTTTCTAATTAGGTGACATCTAATCTAAATAGTTTGGACTCCAAATCAGATTTGAATTTTTATCTGTTTGGATTTAATCAACTCTTAATATGATTAAAATTGGTTAGAATTTAAATTGATTTAAATCAGTCACCTAAAGAGGAGTCCTAATTGGATTAAACTCTTCTCTCCATGCGCCACAACTAGTCCCATGCCCAACCAGATTTGGATAGCCAAACACCCGATGCCTTCCTCTCTTTTTAGCATGTAATAATCCATGGGATATCTGCTTTCTTCCATGAGATATGGGGCGGACAAAATTAAGAAGTGTTAGCAGCACAAAAGAGCTAGAGTCCTAAGATAATTGGACTCTTATTTCCTATCCAAACATCTTATCCTCTTAGCCTATTTAAACAAGGCTTATGATGGTTGTTAGGATCAGAGATGAGATCAGGTTTGACACCAAAAAAAATAGATTTTTGTGTGTGAAAAATCAAAGAAGATATAGAGACGGTGTGAAGGCCATGGGTGTGAGAGATTTAGTGCAGGGTTTTAGAAAGAAAAGAGAAGAAAGGATTCTTCTCATGATCTCTAGCGTCGAGATTAACATCCTCTTATATTCTTCTTCTTCTCTAAAAGTGTCTTGAGAGAAAAAAAAATTCAACCATCAAAATATGATCTCTATAAGAGATTTAGCATCCCAGAGAGATCAAAAAGCTTCTGATCAGATCAAAGTCTCATGTGGATATCCATAGAAGCCAGATACTTATGTGGCTTCAAGGGACCTTCAGAAGATATCCATGACCATCAGTTCACGATGAAGATTGATTCTTACCAAGGTATGTTCTCTATTTATTTTTTTCTATTTGATTTCTATATCTGAATCCTATCTCACATATAATGATCCTGTTTATGGGTTTAAGATTTGATCTTATGCATGCTTAGATTAAATTAGATTTAATCTAAAATTTTTAAATTCTGCTGCATAGTCATTTTAAAAAATTTTTGCATGCATGAAACTATGAAACTCCAACATCTTAAGGGTGGCATCCTATGGAAGATAAGGATAAAAAAGAGGTAGTTTCGGTTCAATTTCAAATATTGATTGATCCTTATCATCAATTTAAATTAAATTTGAATTAAATTTTAAAACAAACTTTATCTTCATCTTATGAACTCAGAGAAGGGTTAACTAACATTAGAATGGTACAAAAAATCTCATGCAAAAATCCTTTATGCGTGGAGACAGGTGATGGCATGAAGAGAAGAGTCCAACTCAATTTGGACTCTAGATTTTCGTTCAAATTTAAACATATTTGAATTCAAATTTAAACCAACTAATTTCTAATTTTAAAAAAAAATAGATGTAAACATGGAAAAACTTCTGGGCATGAGAAAAATTGACATAAAAAAAATTTCTTGCATGAAAAATAAGAGGGTGTAGAGAAAGGAGGTGCAAGGGATTTAAATTCAAATTATTTTCTCATCCAATTAGATTTTTAACCCAACTAAATTAGATTAGATCCAATTAGACCACTAAATCTGATCTAATTTGATAGAAATAATTTTGATTAAAATTTAATCAAATCAAAAATTAATCGACTTCAGATCCTGATCATATCAAAAATCAAATATCCTTAGCGATTAGGACATCTCATAACTTAATCGGGTCAAACCAAATTGAATCTAGTTTAATTAGATTTAATCTAAATCTCAATGCTCAATCAAATTGAGCTAATTATCAATCTAATTATTAATCAATTCTTCTATAATTTACTAACAATTAATAAATTAATTTATTATAATTTTTGTATTGGATTAATCAGTCAGAAACTTCTTTTGAGTGTGATCTTATAGGTTTGAACCTAAGTCGATAGTATAAAAGCAATCTTCTTATACCAATCAAAGTGACCATCTAGCAATGATATCTGACATCTAGATAGGTCGAAAGATTGCGAAGTATCATTCAAGAATCTATTGGTATATTGTTATCATATAATTTATCTCTTTGATTCAAATGCTCAAGGTGACCTAGGGTCTAACTGTCAACCCTGATATGGTCATCCACATTGTATTTCAATTTTCACAATCTATCATATGGATTATCCTGATTGAGATTTTACTAAATTGAAATACACTGATGCATTAACTCCTACTTATTCAGAGGGATCAATTCTATCTTAACTCACATATCGATTTTGTAAGTACTTGACTGTATCCAGAAATCTTTCATTACTGAATTAGAAATTCAAGTAGTCCAACATCAAAGTATAGTGAGTTGCTTGCAAGTCATCATGGTGATCTTAGATCGAAAGGACACATACCCATATCCTTCATGAGCTACTCTTAACAGTAGAGTGCTCAATAATTAATCACGTTTAATGAGATGTACTCCTACGTCATACTTACATACCATGCCAGTGTCTCCACACTCTTTGGTTAAGAGAAAAATCAACATATATGATACACAATGATCTATACTTGAGATAGCTATCATCCTAATAATAGTATATCATTTGATCGTAAACTTAAGGTTTAAAGACTAAATGATATATCCTTCTATATCGAATCAAATAATCCTAAGAACTTCATCACATAATAGGAGTTCAAAATAAGACGTACACAGTGATGAAAAAATTAAATAATATTTATTAATTCAATAATTTATATATAATTATAATAATAAGCACAACCTTCAATAGGTTGATGATTGGCTTTGGGACATAATTTCTAAAAACTTTCATTTAGACTAAAATTAATTGGTACAGTATCGTATACTCATCTTTGATTTATAGTCTTTGAACTCCTTAATACTGAGGGCTCTAGTAAATGGATCGATCAGATTTTTTTTTTCATTGATCTTTTAAAGCTCGACGTCACCTCGATCCCTGATCTCCTGAATCAGGTGGTAGTGATGTAGAATGTGCTTGGTCTGCTGATGTGACTTTGATTCCTTCACTTGAGCAATGGTGCCTGTTCTGTCGTAGTACAACAAGATGGAGCCATCAAGGGAGGGTGCCACTCCGAGCTTGTTGATGAACTTTCGTAACCACACAGCTTTCTTCACAGCATCGGATGCTGTGATATATTCCATCTCGCAAGTAGAATCGACCACAATGTACTGCTTGAAACTCTTTCAGCAGATTGCTGTACCGTTTATGATATAAATATATCCTGACATGCTCTTGCTGTCATCATGATCTGACTGAAAATTAGAATCTGTAAATCTCATAAATTTTAAGTCAGATTCTTCATAGATAAGCCACTGATCCTTAGTATTTCGCAAATAATTAAGGATGGTCTTTACGACCTTCCAATGGTTCTCATCTAGATCAAAGTGGTATCTGCTCACTACTCCTAGTGAGTATGCCATATCCGATCACGTACATGTCATGGTGCACATAATAGATCCCACTATCGAAGCATATAAAATTAGACTCATATGCTCTCTCTCTCTTGAGGAGTTGTCGGACAATCATTCTTCAAGAAAAAAAATTTTTGGCCCATTGGAAGATAGTCTTTCTTGAAATTCTTCATACTGAACCTTTTCAGTACAGTATCAATGTATGTCAATTGGGATAATCCAAGTAATCTTTTAGATCTATCTCTATAGATCTTCATCCCAAGGATGAAAGATGCTTCTCTCAAGTCCTTTATAGAGAACTGTGATAACTAAACTTTTATTCCTTATAATGCAGGAATGTCATTCTGAATTAAGAGAATATCATCCACATATAAAATAAGAAATACTATCACAGAGTTATTAACCCACTTGTATATGTAGGGTTCCTCTCTATTCTTAATGAAGCCATGCATTCTGATCACTTTATCAAAATGCATGTTCCAACTTCGAAATGCCTGCTGAAGTCCATAAATGGACCTCTGAAGTTTACACACCTTAGACTCATCTGTGGATATGAAATCTTTAGATTATATACGATACTGCACCGACTGACTTTAGTCTAAGGGGGAGTTGTTGAAAAATATGTCCCAAAGTCAATCGTTAAACGATTGTGCTCATCTTATAAATTATATATAAATTTTTATTAATAAAAATTATTTAATATTTTTATTACAAATTGACCATCTTTGAATTTTTGGATTGTAATGAAGTTCTTAGGACTATTATTAATCGACAAAAGAAGATTTATCGTTAAGTCCTTAAAAATGTTCGCGACCAAACGATACGCTATTAATAGGATGATAACGATATCAAGTGTAGGCCGTTGTATCCCATATCAGTTGGTTGTCCTCTTAATCAAGGAGTGTAGAGACACTGTTATGGTATACAGATGAAATGTATGAGTACATTCGTATCGAACGTGATCATGTGTCGAGTACTCTACTGTTAAGAGTAGCTCGTGAAAGGTATAGGTATAAGTATCCGTCCGACTTGAGACCATCATGGTGACTTGTAAGCAACTCACTGTACTTTAATATCGGACCATCTGAGTTTTTAACTTAGTGATGGAAGAATACTGAGTGCAGTCTAGTACTTATCAAGTCAGTGTATGAATCAAGATGGAATTGACCCCTCTGAATTGGTAGGAAATATGCATCAGTGTATTTCAATTTAGCAAAACCATGGCCAGGGTAATTCGTTGGATGGATTTGAAATATTGAAATATAATGTGGTTAACTTAATTAGGGTTAACAGTTAAACCCTAAGTCACCTTGAGCATTTGAGTTCAAAGGATGAAATATACGATAACCATACACCAGTAGGTTCTAGAAGGTTGCCTTGTAATACTTCGACCTATCCGATCGTCGGATCATCATTGCTAGATGGTTACATCGATTGGTATAGAAAGTTATTCCTCTACTTTCGGCTTAGGTTCGAACCAATGGAGTCACGCGCATTAGAAGATTTGGTCAGATCTGATGGCTGAAGAGTTCAATTAGATTCTCTGGTGAAGAGTTCTACTTGGATAGGACTCTGTGGGAGTGTCCCATTGGGATTGAGACTCTATCATTTATGAAGAATTAGTTAGTAATTAGATTACTAATTGACTCAATTTGATTGAGTAAAGTGCTTTGGAACAAGTCTAAAATATTCAATTTGACTCAGATTGAGATTGATATGATCAAACCCGATTATAAGAGAAATATGATCCTGATTAGATCAGGATTTGCACTCGACTAATTTTTAATTGGGTTAGAAATTTGATGAGATATTTAGATTTATAATTAGATTAGGTTCATTTATATTAGTGATTTTAATCCAAATTTGATTTGGATTAGAATTGAATTAGAAATGAAGAGTCCAAGTCAGACTAGGACTCTATCCTTATCTTTTGCGTAACATCTGGATCCATGCCAATTTATCCACGCCTAATTGGATTTGGACTATGATTTTTGGCATCATGAGATAGGATCCAATAAGGGTGGGCAACAATAGCTAATGAGTTATAATATTATCTCTTGCCTAATTCGAATGCGATCCGAATTATAGATAAGATGCAGATTAGGAAAGAGATTTTTCGTATATGGTATATTATTAATATCATATTAATTTTTTTTCTTTTTTTTAATAAGAAATTCTTTGGTATGTAAGACTCCTGATTTCTTCTCCATGTCCTAAGGATTTTTCTAGAATTTTTTAGGATGCCAAAAGGATGTTTTAGCATTGATTCATGGCACTCTTTCATGGAAAGTCCCAATTCCTAGTCTATAAAAAGGAGACCCCTCTCTTGGACGTCTCATGATCCTAGGCTTTAAAACTCCTACATAATTCATGAGTAAAGACTCCTTATTTTGTCTCTATGTCAGAAATAAACTCTGACATCAGGTTACCATTAGATCTCCAAACATGCATTGTCAGGAAAGCGTGTATCAAGCTTGAACATGCTGTCCATTTTTGTGTCTCCATGTCAGGTGCATTGCATTCACGTTGTTCTGACGATCTTTGAAATATTCCTCAAAAGATCAGTAATAGACAATGTGGATGACATGTGGAAAGAAGAAGTGCTGCATAAACAGTCTTATTTGGCATTCTATTTCATGGTGAAATTAATTAATACTAGCTTAGAATCCCATGCGATATGCGGCATGTGATTATTTTCTTTTTTTGAGATAATATTTTTATAAATTAAAAATCCAACATAATGTAAAAGATATCATAAATAATATCAAATGTTGGAAATGAAAATATATAGTCAGATTGTAAGAAGTAATATAATTATTTTTCTCTTTTGCTAATAAAGAAATCATTCCTTGAATCAATATTTTCATCATCAGTTATTTTAAAATCCTCATCATTAGATAGAGCGTGACTACTGATTTGTATCTCAATACATCTCTTTTCTTCATAGTCATATCAATATCAAAAATTTCATCCTTATCTACTTCAATCTGTAAAAAAAAATTTTGTTATCAATTATTAAAATAAAATATATAAATAAAATCATCCATATATAAAAAAATAAAAATACAATACTCACAATATATTTTTCTTGATTTTTTTTGTCTTCTTCTTCGTTGCATGCATTATTCAAAATTATTTTAAGAACAGTGTAGCATAATCTTTCATTTTTAAGATTGTATTCATCCGCTTTAATTTGGAAGATATAATTTTTTTCATAATTTTTTTTATTTTTAAGAGAATAACAAAATCATCATCTTTCTGTGCAAAAAAAAATACATAACTCAACTCAATATCATCAAATAATTTATTAGATGAATAAAATATAAAATATTATATATATATATATATATATATATATATATATATATATATATATATATATATATATATATATATATATATATATATATATATATAGTTGATTTATCTATTAACCATTGAGCAACTTTATCAAAAAAAATAAATGATGTAAATTTGATATAATCTTTCACATGAAATTATAGTCGATATTAAAAGAACAGGAAAGAATAGAACCAAATTAAAATTTATCATGAAAAAATTGTAATGGACATGAGCAAGAGATATGATATTAAAATATCTAATATACAAATTTTTTTCTTTAATGATCTAAAGTAAATATTTATCTTTTATCAGTAAATTTTAAGTACCAAATATGAAACAAATCTAATAAATTTTTTAACCCATGCAATCTCAATAGAACTGAACTCTCCAAATTCTTTCTTAAGATGCAAGCTGGGGATTGCGTACTTCTAAGGTTATTAGTAAACACATGGTATTTGCATATTAAACATTCAAAGATTCCACCTTTTCTTTTCCTGTAATTTTTTTATATTTATTTTTTTTCTTTTGTTTCAGATATCAAACCTTTTTTTATATTTTCTTTTCTTTCCTTTTTTTTTCTATTTTTTCTTTTCTCTCTTCCTCTTGTTTTCTTCTTCTTTTTTTTCTTCTTGAAATAGAGGAAGGGGTCGTAAGCCAATCCCCCTCCCAACAGCCTAGTGCTTGTCGGCCTTTCTCATCTCGTAAGCCATCGCCATCCTCACCTTCCAGAACCCATGCTCGAATTCTGGCCTTCTCGTCTGCATCAGCTGCTTCTCATTGGAAAATTCCCTTGACATCCATGGCCCCATTACCGAAATCGACCACATCTCGTCGAAAAAATCCTTTGGAATCTTGGCTTTTCTCTCTTCCTCTCATTTTCTTCTTGTTTTTTCATTTTTCTTGAAACAAAGGAAGGGGTCTTAGGCCGACCCCCCTCCCAATGATCCATCGTTCGTCGACCTCCCTCATCTCGTGAGCCATCATGACAGAATTTTGGCCTCCTCATTCGCATCAGCTGCTTCTCTTTGAAAAATCCCATTGACATTCGCAACCCCATCATCAGGATCGACCGCATCTCACTGGGAAAATCCCTCAAAATCTTGGGGCTCTTGGGGAATGCTATCAAGTTGTCACCATAAGGGATGGCGACAGGCTTCTCCTCTTGGGGTTGGCGGCAGCCATGAGTGAATAGGAAAGCTTCAATGAAGACTATCTTTTCCACCGACGGTCTCGCCACCGGCACCTTCAGTCTCACCAGTGGCATCACCTTCTGAGAGGTGAGAGGCTTTCGTCAGGATGCTGTGGGTGAACAGGGAATCCTCTACAAAGTAGGTGATCAGGGGAGCACGAGAGGACAGGGAAGCTTTGGCATTTAGGCACTGCCTTTTCTTGTCTACATGTCTCTCTCTTTCTCTTCCTAATAAACCATGTGTCAAACGGAGGCTTCTCCATTGAGAAGCCTTCATTTTAATATATATATATATAAAGAAAAAAGAGATAGTTCAAAGCATGTATTCTTAAAATTTTATAGTGGACTAATAAAAGATTAAATACTTTAATCTTCTAAACATGCTTTAGATCAGATCTAAACTATCGTTAAAGATCTATGGCATAAAAAATTTATATATAAAATCAAATATAAAATAAAAAACTGCATCGATCATATCGATGGCTTAAATCTGATCTAACTTTTAGATCACATCGGTTGAGTTCAGAACTCATCAGCTTTTCACTGATCGATAATCTCTACTGCTGGTAAGCATGATCTGAAGCTCTCATTGATGCCGAGCAGCCGCATAGGTCATTTAGTCTCTACAAATCATCCACTCGAAATCTTGATCGATTCTTCCTTTATAGGAATGCTAGCTCGTGTCGAAGGCTTTGGATGGCTGATCCAAGCTCCTTTCTTCGAATCTCCTGGACTCCTCTGGATCAGAAGATAAAGCTTTATGAGGAGGTGGTAGTGTGGAAGATTGGACAAGACTCACTCTTTCTTCTCATAAAATTTAGGGTTGAAACCCTAGAACCCATACCTCACACCCGAGAAAAAGAACACTTCTTTTGTTTCTCACACACGAAAGCCCAACCCACTCTCAACTTTTTAGGCCCCAACTCTCAGATTTCTCACCCAAAAAGTACTTCTAATCTTGCACAAAATTAATCCCCTCTTATATTTGATGTATGCTCTAGAAGCTAATCTTGACTAACACATATCATATTTCTAGGACATATTTTTATACTTATTGGATATTTATATTATCATTTATATGTATGTATCCATGAATCATCCAAGGGATTAACGAGATGATGATACATACTCTCAAAGAGTTAAGAATTTGAGACATGTGTCATTCATGGTTAATTTCTAAATTGCTCCTGATTATAGGATCATCATGGGGATGGTGATTGATTCAGATAGACCAGTGCACGGATTACTTTCTTCAGACATATGAATCTCGAGTCTGTGGTGTAGTGACACTGAAGTGAGAGTGCAGGTGGTTATTAGAAAATAACTAGTACTGAGAGTGACCAACACGAAAAGTCATATGGATATCTACTCACTCATTAATGACTTTCTCAATACTGCAGTTGTATGACTGGTCATTTGACTAGTGGTGTTACAGCTACTCGCAATCAAATTGTTGGAGTTTGACTAACATATAAATATGGGTCTCACTGAGCTCTGGTAGTGGATGTTAGCGACAGTTGATCCACTGTAGGAGTAGGGTGTATAATTAGATGGGATCTATCGATCCTAGCAAAAGAGAGTAGTCCTATGGGATTTATGAAGCTGAGTCTTTAAGTCTATGACAATAGCAGTGTGATTAATGAAAAAATTTTATTAGAATCACATATGAACTTAAGCTGATTAAATCTATCATATAACTGATGATGAGGTTTGATGATTCATCCATGACCTGTCATCTAGTCGGAACTCATGATAGAGAGACTGTATCATACGTTAACTACACCTAGAGGTTCATCACCTTTTATTCTGCTGGATTGCCACTACATACTGCTATATGTTACTGGTGGATTTTGAGACCCACGAGCATCATCTTGATCATCGACAATCTTTGATGGGCAGAGCTTGAACGATTCTATCCCATTGAAAAGAGTTTCAATGATATTGTTATAGGGATCACAAAATATTTCACTACCAGACAGAATAGAGCATATGGGATCCAACATAAAAAGATTTTTGACTAATCATATGGTTGAATTATGATTATGAATCATGATAAAATTTGATATTCAATTTAATTGATGATTGATCCAATGCAAAGTTGCATTAAATAACTCACTAAAGAGTTAGTGAGTTCTAGGAGGATTAATTAGCAATTGGATTGTTAATTGACTCAATTTGAGGGAGCAATGGGTTTGCATCAAGTCTAATTAAATTAAATTTGATATAGATTTGATTTGATCAAACCTAATTAGGTTATAAGATAATCAAATTGCATGAGAAAATGATTCCTAATTGAATTAAGATTTGAATTTGACTCAAGTCCTAATTAGGCTAGGATCTAAATAAGAATATTTGAGTTTTCATGTAGACTAGAAATTCTCATATTCATGGGTGCATCAAATCTTAATTGGATTAGGATTAAATTGAGTTTTACTCAAGCATCAAGAGAGAGTCCAAAAGGATTAAGATCCCTTCCCTAATTAGGTGATATCTAATCTAAATAGTTTAGATTTCAAATTAGATTTGAATTTCTATCTATTTAGATCTAATCAATTCCTAATATGATTAAAATTGCTTAGAATTTCAATTGGTTTAAATCAACCACCTAAAGAGCAGTCCTAATTAGATTAAACTCTTCTCTCCATGCACCACAACAAGCCCCACGCCCAACCAGATTTGCATGCCCAAACACCCCATTCCTTCCTCTCTTTTTAGAGTGGAATAATCCATGGGATATCTGCTTTCTTTTGTGAGATATGGGGTGCACAAAATTAAGAAGGGTTGGTGACACAAAAGAGCTAGAGTCCTAAGCGAATTGGAGTCTTATTTCCTATCCAAACACCTTATCCTCTTAGCCTATTTAAATATGGGTTATGAGGGTTGTTAGGACCAGAGATGAGATCAGGTTTGACACCAAAAGAAAGAGATTTTTGTGCATGAAAAATCAAGGAAGAGAGAGGGACGGTATGAAGACTATGGGCATGAGAGATTTGGTGCATGAGTTTTAGAAAGAAAAAAAAAGAAAGGATTCTTCTCATGATCTCTAGCATAGAGATCAACATCCTTCTATATTCTTCTTCTTCTCTAAGAGTATCTTGAGAGAAAAGAAGATTTTCAATAATCAAGATGCGATCTCTGCAAGAGAACTAGTATTCGATGAGATCAAAAAGCTTCTGATCAGATAGAAATCTCGTGTGGATACCCATAGAGGTCGAAAACTTGTGCGACTTCAAGGGACCTTCGAAAGACATCCATAATCATCAGTTCGTGGTGAAGATTGATCCATACCAAGGTATGTTCTCTATTTATTTTTTTCTATTTAATTTCTATATCTGAATCCTATCTCACATATGATGATCCTATTTGTGATTTTAAGATTTGATCTTATGCATGCTTTGACTAAATTAGATTTAATTTAAAAATTTTTAAATTTCACTGCATGCTCATTTTAAAAAAAATTTGTATGCATGAAATCATAAAACTCCAACAGTGATATCAGAGCCACATCAAATGTATGAGATCAAAATTTAGATTTGAAATCTGTAGAAAAAAATTTTAGATTTAAAAATTTTTTATGTCGTTCTGATATAAGGTTGCTCTGGCATAACTTGTTATGCTGAATTGTTATTCTAGAATGATATTAAAATTTTTAATTAAATAAAATTTTAGATCTAATTTTTTTAGCATATATATGATATATATTTTGTTGTTTAAATCTAAAAAGTATTTTGAGATCTATTTTTTATTCATATATATGATATATGAAAGTATATTTAGTGTTGAAATTTATTTCTATGATCTGAACTTATTTTTGCATATGATATATGTTTGTATGTATGATCTAAAATTATTTCAAGATCTAAATGTACTTTTCATGCAAAGAATTTAGATCTAAAAATTTAATTTTATGATCTGAAATTAGTGTTTGTGCATAAAGAATTGAACATGGATAGACCAAATTAGGTCATATAATTGGATTACATCTAGAGTTTCTGATTTAATTATGTTGGGTCTAAATTGATTTATGAAATGATCAAATCGAGTCAAGTATTGATTAGGATGAGGTCAATAGAGCTTAAGATCATACAATTATTGTTGATCGAATCGATTGACACCCATATGTAGAATCAATTAACCTAAGAATCTAATTCGGCTCTATGACTCGAATTTGATTCACCTAAGCTAACTTATTCGAATCAATTGTCTAATTGGTGTCTAAGATAAATAATTAAAAAATTATTATTTAATTAATTTTGTTCGCTTACTAGACCAATTTATTAGTGTCTAAGAAAAATAATGAAAGATCCCCATCAATCTCTACTTACTTGACCAATTTGGAAGATTGAGTCTCAAATATAGTTGCTTGATGATTTGATCAGAAAAGAAGAATTATGTATTTTCAAAAAAGATCAGTGAGAATGTCTAATACTGACATCGATTAAAATATGATTGTATATAGAATTCTCCATAAAAGACATAAAGCAAATATCCTAAAGATCTATAGAGATAGATGCAATTAGATGCTTGTATTTTCACAGATAAAGTACAAAGATTGGATGCTAAAAGGGTTCAGCATAGAAATCTCAGAGAGAAGTCTGCTATCCTCTCAGGTATAGATGTGTGCCATATAATGTACTTGAACTGATATAGTTAATACTATGAATGTCATAAGTAGATATCAGTTGTATCCAAGCTGAGAGAACTGGATTACTGTAAAAATATCCTCAAGTACTTAAGAAGAACTAAAGATATGTTCTTAATTTGGAAAAGGATCAAAGGTAGGAGTGAAAGGATATACTAATTCAGATTTTATGTCTGTCATTGATGGTAGAATATCTACATCATAGGTGTAATCATGTCGACATCTTGGAAGAGTTTCAAATAATTGATTGATGGAAGCTTAGTACACTGTAGATGTGTAGGATGCATTCTGATTTTAATATTAGTTGCTGATGTTGTACCATCAGATGCCATGACACTATACTGCAAAAATAATAACACCATAGCCCTTGCTAAGGAGCTTGTCTTATGAAGATAAGACTTGGTATATGACAAGTTGGCTTTAATACAAGTGAAAGATTGTTAGATGTATGTCCTAGAAGTCAATCTTAGCTGACATATCATATTTTTAGGATATATTTTTATACTTATTAGGTATTTATATTACCATTTATGTTTATATATCCATAAATCATCTAAAGGATTAACAAGATGATAATACATATTCTTAAAGAGTTAAAAATTTAAGGCATGTGTCATTGATGGTTAATTCTTAAATTACTCCAGATTATAGGATTATCTTGGAAATAGTGATTGATCCAGATAGATCAGTGTACGGATCGCTTCCTTCGGACAGATGAATTTTGAGTCTGCGGTGTAGTGACATTGGAGCGAAAGTGCAGATAGTTGTTAGAGAATAACTAGCACAGAGTGTGACCAATACGAGAAGTCACATGGATGTCAGCTCACTCATCAGTAATTTTCTCGATGCTGCAGTTGTATGACCAATCCTTTGACCTACGGCATTACAACTGCTCACAATAAGGCTACTAAAATTTGACTGACACATAAACATGGATCTCAATGAGCTCTTATAGTGGATGTTAGTGACAGTTGGTCTACTATAGGAATAGGGTGTACACTTAGATGGAATCTATCGATCCAAGCAGAAGGGAGTAGTCTTATGAGATTTATAAAACTAAGTCTTTAAGTCTATGGCCATAGCAATGTGATTAATGAAAAAAAAATTCATGAAAATCACATATGGATTTGAGCTGATTAAATCTATCATATGACTAATGATGAGGTTTGACGATTCATCCATGATCTACTATCTGATCAGGACTCACGATAAAGTAACTATATTATACGTTAACTGTACCTAAAGATTCATCATTTTTTATTCTGTCAGATTGCCACTACATACTGCTAGATGTCACTGATGGATTGTGAGATCCATGAGCATCATCTTGATGATCGATGATCCTTGATAGGTAGAGTTAGAATGGTTCTAACCCATTGAAAAGAGTTTCAATGATATTGTGATAGAGATCATAATATATCTCACTTTCAGATAGAGTATAACCCATGGGGTCATACATAAAGAGATTTTTGACTGATTAGATGGTTGAATTATGATTATGAATCGTGATAGAATTTGATTATCAAAATTTGATTAATTGATCCAGTGCAAAATTTGCATTAAGTAACTCATAAAAGAGTTAGTAAGTTCTAGGAGGATTAATTAGCAATTGGATTGCTAATTGGCTCAATTTGATTTAGCAATGGGCTTGCATCAAGTCTAATTAAATTAGATTTAATTTGACTTGATATGGATTTGATTTGATCAAATTTAATTAGATTATGAGATAACCAAATTACATAGGAGAATGATTTCTAATTGAATTAGGATTTAGATTTGACTCAATGTCTAATTAGATTAGGATCTAAATAAGAATGTCTGAGTTGCTATTTAGACTAAAAATTTTCATATTCATTGGTTTATCAAATCCTAATTAGATTAAGATTAATTTTGAGTTTGACTTAAGCATCAAGAGAGAGTCCAAAAGGATAAGGACACCTTTTCTAATTAGGTGACATCTAATCTAAATAGTTTGGACTCCAAATCATATTTGAATTTTTATCTGTTTGGATTTAATCAACTCTTAATATGATTAAAATTAGTTAGAATTTAAATTAATTTAAATCAGTCACCTAAAGAGGAGTCCTAATTGGATTAAACTCTTCTCTCCATGTGCCACAACTAGTCCCATGCCCAACCAGATTTGGATAGCCAAACACCCGATGCCTTCCTCTCTTTTTAGCATGTAATAATCCATGGGATATCTGCTTTCTTCCATGAGATATGGGGCGGACAAAATTAAGAAGTGTTAGCGGCACAAAAGAGCTAGAGTCCTAAGATAATTGGACTCTTATTTCCTATCCAAACATCTTATCCTCTTAGCCTATTTAAACAAGGCTTATGACGGTTGTTAGGATCAGAGATGAGATCAGGTTTGACACCAAAAAAAATAGATTTTTGTGTGTGAAAAATCAAAGAAGATATAGAGATGGTGTGAAGGCCATGGGCGTGAGAGATTTAGTGCAGGGTTTTAGGAGGAAAAGAGAAGAAAGGATTCTTCTCATGATCTCTAGCGTCAAGATTAACATCCTCTTATATTCTTCTTCTTCTCTAAAAATGTCTTGAGAGAAAAAAAAAATTCAACCATCAAAATATGATCTCTATAAGAGATTTAGCATCCCAGAGAGATCAAAAAGCTTCTGATCAGATTAAAATCTCATGTGGATATCCATAGAAGCCAGATACTTATGTGGCTTCAAGGGATCTTCAGAAGATATCCATGACCATCAGTTCACGATGAAGATTGATTCTTACCAAGGTATGTTCTCTATTTATTTTTTTCTATTTGATTTCTATATCTGAATCCTATCTCACATATAATGATCCTGTTTATGAGTTTAAGATTTGATCTTATGCATGCTTAGATTAAATTAGATTTAATCTAAATTTTTTAAATTCTGCTGCATAGTCATTTTAAAAAATTTTTGCATGCATGAAACTATGAAACTCCAACATCTTAAGGGTGGCATCCTATGGAAGATAAGGATAAAAAAGAGGTAGTTTCGGTTCAATTTCAAATGTTGGTTGATCCTTATCATCAATTCAAATTAAATTTGAATTAAATTTTAAATCAAACTTTATCTTCATCTTATGAACTCAGAGAAGGGTTAACTAATATTAGAATGGTACAAAAAATCTCATGCAAAAATCCTTTATGCATGGAGACAGGTGATGGCATGAAGAGAAGAGTCCAACTCAATTTGGACTCTAGATTTTCGTTCAAATTTAAACATATTTGAATTCAAATTTAAACCAACTAATTTTTAATTTAAAAAAAATTAGATGTAAACATGGAAAAACTTCTGGGCATGAGAAAAATTGACATAAAAAAAATTTCTCGCATGAAAAATTAAAGGGTGTAGAGAAAAGAGGTGCAAGAGATTTAAATTCAAATTATTTTCTCATCCAATTAGATTTTTAACCCAACTAAATTAGATTAGATCCAATTAGACCACTAAATCTGATCTAATTTGATAGAAAATAATTTTGATTAAAATTTAATCAAATCAAAAATTAATCGAGTTCAGATCCTGATCATATCAAAAATCGAATATCCTTAGCGATTAGGATATCTCATAACTTAATCGGGTCAAACCAAATTGAATCTAATTCAATTAGATTTAATCCAAACCTCAATGCTCAATCAAATTGAGCTAATTATCAATCTAATTATTAATCAATCCTCCTATAATTTACTAACAATTAATAAATTAATTTATTATAACTTTTGTATTGAATTAATAAATATTATTTAATTTTTTTATCACTGTGTACATCTTATTTTGAACTCCTATTATGTGATGAAGTTCTTAGGATTATTTGATTCGATATAGAAGGATATATCATTTAGTCTTTAAATCTTAAGTTTACGATCAAATGATATACTATTATTAGGATGATAGCTATCTCAAGTATAGGTCATTGTGTGTCATGTATGTTAATTTTTCTCTTAACCAAAGAGTGTGGAGACACTGGCATGGCATGTAAGTATGACGTAGGAGTACATCTCATTCAACGTGATTAATTGCTGAGCACTCTGCTGTTAAGAGTAGCTCATGAAGGATATGGATATGTGTCCTTTCGATCTAAGATCATCATGATGACTTGCAAGCAACTCACTATACTTTGATGTTGGACTACTTGAATTTTTAATTCAGTAATGAAAGATTTCTGGATACAGTCAAGTACTTACAAAATCGGGATGTGAGTTAAGATAGAATTGATCTCTCTGAATAAGTAGGAGTTAATGCATCAGTGTGTTTCAATTTAGTAAAATCTCGATCAGGATAATCCATGTGATAGATTGTGAAAATTGAAATACAATATGGATGACCATATCAGGGTTGACAGTTAGACCCTAGGTCACCTTGAGCATTTGAATCAAAGAGATAAATTATATGATAACAATATACCAATAGATTCTTGAATGATACTTCGCAATCTTTCGACCTATCTGGATGTCAGATATCATTGCTAGATGGTCACTTTGATTGGTATAAGAAGATTGCTTTTATACTATCGACTTAGGTTCAAACCTATAAGATCACACTCAAAAGAAGTTTCTGACTGATCATATGGCTGATCAACGATTAAAAATTATTCTAAGATAAAACAGTCAATTTGATCCCATCAATTTATCATTATCTAATAGTGATTGGAGCGACAAGGTAGTGGCCATAACTACAAAAAGAAAATCAAAATCTAATTAGTATATGAATTGATTAAGCCTAAAGATATAAATTTTAGTCTGAAGATTTTTCACTATTTTATTGGAATTAATAGTCTCTACCTCTAATTCGTGGAATTACACTAATTTCATAATGGGTATTAGAATCCACGTGGGCTGCACACGGGCCTGAGTGTGGCTCAACCAATCCCTACGCACCCATGGGTAGGTTCTTAACCAATTGTTTCACTAAATAATTTCTAGCATTCAATTTTGCCCCAGACACCACTTCAGTAGGCGTATGGCACATCCACTGAAAGTTTTAGTTAGGTCCAATCATTAACATGTCAGAATTTAGTACATCTAACAAATGAGTGATCTGACCTGAGTGTGGCTCGACCAACCTGACCATCATCAAAAAGATACAACTAAATCAACATATTATGAATGATAATTTTAATAGCCAAATGAGCACTAGGCGTGTGGCACCTTCAATGATCATCTAAACTGTTGGACTCATTATCACTCAACTTAATAGGAGGCTATGACCTAGTTATCACCATAACTATTCTATTTTTAGAGACCTAATAATTTTAGAAGATTTAATTAGTTAAATTAAGACATGAAAAAGATTTGATCAATTAATCTTAATCCTCTCACTAACTTCATCAAGTCAGATTAAAGAAGATTAGGCAAAAGCTAGTCTAGCCAACCAATCATAAATCCTTCCACTGACTTTATCAAGTTATGAAGAGGACTCAAGACAAGTTGAACTAGAGATATCTAAATTAGTCATACTAATTTTCTAGTTAGCATGGGCCAACCCTAATCATTAAGTGATCTAATCAAAATATGATTCATCAGGTCGGTCAGATAAGTGAGATCGATGGGAGGGATATGCCATTAACTCGATATAGATTCAATCTATGCGAGTAGTTTTCAATTAATGACCATCGATTAAAGCTACCAAATTTATCTTAGACAGCAACTGATTAGTCATTTTTAATTTAATCAACTTATAGATCTGGGTTCGATCACTGAGCTACGATCAAAGTCCATATTGATCTAATCAAAGATATGGACTAACTAACTACAACTATTGAAGTTGATCAAGAAAAAAAATTGATTCAATCAAAATTAACTTTTAATTAGATTTGATCAACTACTAACATGATCCATTGTCAATGATTTCTAATCTTAGGTCTAACCCAGTTAAATGGATTTGACTCGAGCTAACCCATTAATCTATGAATTATGAAATTAATACCTTAGATCTTTGGTTATCAAATCTAGATCGTTTAATTCTCAATTAAGTTTTGGGCTGACATACGTTCGGATTCGATATTTAAAAATAATTTTTAATTTTATAAAATATTTTTACAATCAATCATTTAATGATTAAAATATTAATTTTAGATCTAATATACATTATCTTAGATCTAAAATAAAATTTTAAATTTTTTTTCATTGTTCATCATCATGGAAAAGATCGTGTAGCACTCCTATACACCATAAGACATCCCATCGAATGAATAAATAGAGTTGTGAAACTTTAATTTCTCCTATAACTGGACAGCTATAAGGATCTATCCAATTAGATTATTATACTATTCAGATTCTAAATTAATTATTTAGATCTAATCTAAATAATTAAAATCAAATTTTATAAAGATCAGCACAGACTAGGATAATCTTTGTACTGTAAGGGATAAATCTTATAACAGGACAACCATATATTAATTTATGCAATCAGATCTATAATTAATTTCATATCTAAATATCATATATCAGATCTAATCTAAATTAAATTAAAGATCTAAATACATGTAATATCAGGTTATATGCAAAAAAATTCATGTCATAAGAAACCACGCTCTAATACCATCTAAAGAGAAAATGGGTAGTTCAAAGTATGTATTTTTAAACTTTTACAGTAGAATAATAAAAGATTAAATACTTTAATCTTCTAAATATACTTTGGATTAGATCTAGACTATCATTAAGGATCTATAATAAAAAAAATTATATATAAAATCTGATATAAAATAAAAAATTATATCGATCACATCAATATCCTGAATCTGATCTAATTTTTAGATCACATCGGTTGAGTTTAGAACTCATCATCTTTTCATTGGTTGATAATCTCTGCTATTGGTAGGCATGATAAGAATCTATCATTGATGTTGAGCAGCCACATCAATGATAGATTCTATGCTAAGCCTGAGTTCAGGAGTTTGTTTAGTAAATGTCTGTATGAAAAGTATTTTGAGATCTATTTTTGATTCATATATATAATATATGAAAGCATATTTAGGGCTGAAATTTATTTCTACGATCTGAACTTATTTATGCATATGATATATATTTGTATGTATGATCTGAAATTATTTTGAGATCAAAATATACTTTTCATGCAAAAAATTTAGATCTGAAAATTTAGTTTTAAGATCTGAAATTAGTGTTTGTGCATGAAAAATTGAACATAGGTGGACCAAATTAGGTCATATAATTGGATTATATCTAGAGTTTCTGATTTTATCATATTGAGTCTAAATTGATTTATGAAACGAACAAATCGAGTCAAGTATTGATTAAGATGAGATCAATAAAGCTTAAAATCATACAATTATTATGGATCAAATCGATTAATATCCATATGTAGAATCAATTAACTTAAAGACCTAATTCGGCTCTATGGCTCGAATTTGATTCACCTAAGCTAACCTATTCGAATCAATTATCCAATTGGTGTCTAAGATAAATAATTAAAAAATAATTATTTAATTAGTTTCGTTCACTTATCAGACCAATTTATTGATGTCTAAGAAAAGTAATAGAAGACGCCCATCAATCTCTACTTACCTGGTCAATTTGGAAGATTGAGTCTCAAATATGGTTGCTTGATGATTTGATCAGAAAAGAAGAATTACGTATTTTTAAAAAGGGTCAGTGAGAGTGTCTAATATTAATATCGATCAAAATATGATTGTATATAGAATTCTTCATGAAAGACATAAAGCAAGCATCCTAAAGATCTATAGAGATAGATGCAATTAGATGCTTGTATTTTCAAAGATAAAATACAAAGACTAGATGCTAAAAGGGTTCAGCATAAAAATCTCGGAGAGGAGTCTGCTACCCTCTCAAGCATAGATGTATGCCATATAATGTACTTGAACTGATATAGTTAATACTGTGAATGTCATAAGTAGATATCAGTTGTATCCAGACTGAGAGTGCTGGATTACTGTAAAAATATCCTTAAGTACTTAAGAAGAGCTAAAGATATGTTCTTAATTTGAAGAAGGATCAAAGCTAGAAGTGAAAGGATATACCAATTCAGATTTTATGTCTGTCATTGATAGTAGAATATCTATATGATAGGTATAATCATGTGGATATCTTGATAGAGTTTCAAATAATCAATCGATGGAAGCTGAGTACACTGTAGATGTGTAGGATGTATTCTGATTTTAATATTAGTTGTAGATATTGTACCATCAGATGCCATGATACTATACTGCAAAAATAACAACACCATAGCCCTTGCTAAGGAGCGTATGTCTCACCAGATATTCAAGTATATAGAGTAGCAAAACACGCAACTATCTCAAGTAGAAATACATAAAGGTACAGAGAGCAAACTCTACATGAGATGAGGATGACCCACTAATAAGTCACTTAGCTAGCCTAAGATTAAAGCCTGTTTTATGAAGATGAGGCTTGGTATATGGCAGATTGGCTTTAGTGCAAGTGGAAGATTGTTGGATCTATATCGTAGAAGTCAATCTTAGCTGACACATATTATATTTTAGGATATATTTTTATACTTATTGGGTATTTATATTACCATTTATGTTTATATATCCCTGAATCATTTAAAGGATTAACAAGATAATAACACATATTTTTAAAGAGTTGAGAATTTGAGACATATGTCACTGGTGATTAATTCCTAAATTACTCTAGATCATAGGATTATCTTGAGAATGATGATTGATTCAGATAGACTAGTGCATAGATCGCTGTTTTTGAACAGATGAATCTCGAGTCTGCAGTGTAGTAACACCAGAGCGAGAGTGCAGGTGGATGTTAGAGAATAATTAGCATTGAGCATGACCAACATGAGAAGTCACATGGATGTTAGCTTACTCATCAGTGATTTTCTCGATGCTGCAGTTGTATGACTGATCTTTTGACCTACGGCATTACAGCTGCTCGCAATGAGGCTGCTGGAATTTGACTGACACATAAATATAAATCTCAATGAGCTCTTGTAGTGGATGTTAATGATAGTTGGTCTACTGTAGGAGTAGGGTATACCTTAGATGAGATCTATCGATCCAAGCAGAAGGAAGTAGTCTTATGGAATTTATAAAACTGAGTTTTTAAGTCTATGGCCAAAGCAGTGTGATTAATGAAAAGAGTTTTCATGAAAATCACATATGAACTCGAGCTGATTAAATCTATTATATGACTGATGATGAGGTTTGATAATTCATCCATGACTTACCATCTGGTCAGGACTCACGATAGACAGACTGTATCATGCATTAATTATACCTAGAGATTCATCATCTTTTATTTTGCTGAATTGTCACTACATACTGTTAGGTGTCACCGAAGAATTGGGAGACCCATGAGTATCATTTTAATGTTCGATGATCCTTGGTGGGTAGAGTTAGAATGGTTCTAACCCATTGAAAAGAGTTTCAATGATATTGTGATAGAGATCACAATATATCTCACTATTAGACAGAGTATAACCTATGAGATCATACACAAAGAGATTTTTAACTGATTAGATGGTTGAATTATAATTATGATTCATGATAGGATTTGATTATCAATTTGATTGATTGATCCAATGCAAAATTTACATTAAGAAACTCACAAAAGAGTTAGTGAGTTCTAGGAGTATTAATTTGCAATTGAATTGCTAATTGGCTCAATTTGATTGAGCAATGGGCTTGCATCAAGTCTAATTAAATTAGATTTAATTTGACTTGATATGAATTTGATTTAATCAAATCTAATTAGATTATGAGATAATCAAATTGCATGGAGAATGATCCCTAATTGAATTAGGATTTAGATTTGACTCAATTCCTAATTAGACTAGAATCTAAATAAAAATATTTTAGTTGCTATTTGGATTAGAAATTCTCATATTCATGGGTATACCAAATCTTAATTGGATTAGGATTAATTTTGAATTTGACTCAAGCACCAAGAGAGAGTCCAAAAGGACAAAGACTCCTTCTCTAATTAGGTGACATCTCATCTAAATAGTTTGGGCTCCAAATCAGATTTAGATTTCCATCTGTTTGGATCTAATCAACTCCTAATATGATTAAAATTGATTAGAATTTAAATTAATTTAAATCAGTCACCTAAAGAGGAGTCCTAATTGGATTAAACTCTTCTCTCCATGCGCCACAACAAGTCCCATGCCCAACCAGATTTGGATGTCCTAACACCCGATGCCTTCCTCTCTTTTTAGCATGTAATAATCCATGGGATATCTGCTTTCTTCCATGAGATATGGGGCGCACAAAATTAAGCAGGGTTGGCCGCATGTCGGTCAGGTAAATGAGATCGATGGGAGGGATATGCTATTAACTCGACATAAATTCAATCTTTGCAAGTAGCTTTCAATTAATGACCATCGATCAAAGATGTCATACTTATCTTAGACAGTAACTGATTAGTCATTTTCAATTTGATCAACTTATTGACTTGGGTTCAGCCACTGAGCTATGATCAAAGTCCATATTGGTCTAACCAAAGATATGGACTTGACAACTACAACTATTGAAGTTGATCAGGAGAAAAAATTGATCCAATCAAAATTAACTTTTAATTAGATTTGATCAACTACTAACATGATCCATTAACAATGATTTCTAACCCTAGGTCTAATCCAGTTAAATGGACTTGACTCGAGCTAACCCATTAATCTATGAATTATGAAATTAATGCTAGATCTTTGATTCTCAAATTTAGATCATTTAATTCTCAATTAACTTTTGGACTGACATGCGTTCGAGTTTAGTGTTTGAAAATAATTTTTAATTTTATAAAATATTTTTATAATCAATTATTTAATAATTAAAATATTAATTTTAGATTTAATATATATTATCTCAAATCTAAAATAAAATTTTAAATTTTTTTTTATTATTCATCATCATGAAAAAATCGCGCAACACCCCTACACATCATAGGACATCCCATCGAATGGATAAATAGAGTTGTGAAACTTTGATTTCTGCTATAACCAGTTAGCTATGAGATCTATCCAATCAGATTACTATACTACTTAAATTTTAAATTAATTATTTAGATCTAATCTAAATAATTAAAATTAAATTTTATAAAGATCAGCACAAACTAGGATAATCTTTATACTGTAAGGGATAAACCTTATAGCAAGATAATCTTATATCAGTTTGTGCAATCAGATCTATAATTAATTTCATATCTAAATATCATATATCAGATCTAATCTAAATTAAATTATAGATCTAAATGTATGTAATATCAGGTTATATACAAAAAATCCATATCATAAGAAACCACACTCTAATACCATCTAAAAAAAATGGATAGTTCAAAACATGTATTTTTAAAATTTTATAGTGAAATAATAAAAGATTAAATACTTTAATCTTCTAAATATACTTTAGATTAGATCTAAACTATATCAAGGATCTATAACATAAAAAATTTACATATAAAATCTGATATAAAATAAAAAATTGCATCGATCATATCGATGCCCTGAATCTGATCTAATTTTTAGATCACATAAGTTGAGTTCAAAACTTATCATCTTTTTATTGGCCAATAATCTCTACTATTAATAGGTATAGTATGAAGCGCTCATTGATGTCGAGCAGCCACACAGGTCATCTGACCTCTACAAATCATCCACTCGAAGTCCTGATCGGATCTTCCTTCGTGGGAGTGCTAGCTCACATAGAAGGCTCTGGATGAATGATCCAAGCTCCTTTCTTCGGATCTCCTGAACTTTTTCAGATCAAAAGATGAAACTTTACAAGAAGGTGGCAATATGGACGATTAGACAAGACTCACTCTTATATTTTTCTTCTCACAAAATCTAGAGTTGAAACTCTAAAATCTACACCTCACACTCGAGAGGAAGAATACTTTCTCTATTTCTCATGCACGAAAGTCCAATCCACTCTCAATTTTTCACACCCTAACTCTCAAGTTTCTCACACCAAAAATTACTTGTAATCTCACATAAAACTGATCTCCTCTTAAGAGCGGCAACCCATAGAAGATAAGGATAAGAAAAAGATAATTTCGGTTCAATTTCAAATATTGGTTGATCCTTATCATCAATTCAAATCAAATTTGAATTAAATTTTGAATCAAACTTTATCTTCATCTTATGAACTTAGAGAGAGATTGACCAACATCAGAATAGTGTAAAAAAATCTCACACAAAAATACTTTATGCATGGAGAAAGATGATGGCATGAAGAAAAGAGTCCAACTCAATTTGGATTCTAGGATTTCATTCAAATTCAAATCTATTTAAACTTAAATATAAACTAACTAATTTTTAATTTAAAAAGAATCAGATGTGAATGTGGAAAGCTTCTGGGCATGAGAAAAGTTCACATAAAAAAAAATTTCACGTGAAGAATAAGGGGGTGCAAAGAAAGGAGGTGTAAGGGATTTGAATTCGAAATATTTTTTTATCTAATTAGATTCTTAATCTAATTAAATTAGGTTAGACCCAATTGAACTATTAAGTCTAATCTAATTAGATAGCAAATAGTCTCAATTAAATTTTAATTAAATCAAAAATTAATTGAGCTCAAATTCTGATCATATCAGAAATCGAACATCTTTAGTGATTAGGACATCTCATAATCTAATCGGATCAAACCAAATTAAATCTAATTCAATTAGATTGGATCCAAACCTCAATGCTTAAATAAATTGAGCTAATTAATAATCTAATTACTAATTAATCCTCCTATAATTTATCAATAATTACCAAATTGATTTATTATAATTTTTGTATAGGGTTAATCATCAAGCAAATTGACTGTTTTATCCTAGAATGATTCTTAGTCATTGATCAGTCATATAATCAGTCAGAAATTTTTTTTGAGTGTGATCCCATAGGTTCGAACCTAAGTCGGTGGTATAAAAATAATCTTTCTATACTAATCAAAGTGACCATCTAGCAATGATACCTGACGTCCGGATAAGTCGAAAGATTACAAAGCATCATTCAAAAATCTATTGGTATATGGTTACTGTATAATTCATCTCTTTGATCCAAATGCTCAAGATGACCTAAGATTTAACTGTCAATCCTGATATGGTCATCCACATTGTATTTTAATTTTCAAAATCCATCATATAGATTATTTCGATCGAGATTTTATTGAATTGAAATACACTGATACATTAACTCTTACTTATTCAGAGGGATCAATTCCATCTTGACTCACACACTAACTTTACAAGTACCTAACTGTATCTAGAAATCTTTCATTATTGAATTAAAAATTCAGATAGTTCGATATCAAAGCATAATGAGTGCTTGCAGATCACCGTGGTGATCTCAGATCGGAGGGATACTTATATCTATATCCTTAGTGAGCTATTCTTGACAGTAGAATACTCAGCAATTGATCACGTACAGTAAGATGTACTTCTATATCTCATTTGCATGCCATATCAGTGTCTCCACACTCTTTGATTAAGAGAAAAACCAACGTACATGGCACACAACGATCTATACTTGATATAGCTATCATCCCAATAATAGTATATCATTTGATCATAAACATAAGATTTAAGGACTCAACGATATATCTTCTTATATCGAATTAAATAATCTTAAAGATTTCATCACATAACAGGAGCTCAAAATAAGATGTACACAGTAATGAAAAAATTAAATAATATTTATTAATTCAATAAATTATATATAATTATAATAATAAGTACAACCATTAACAAACTGACAATTAGCTTTGGAACATAATTTTTAATAATATATATATATATATGTGTGTGTGTGTGTGTGTGTGTACGTAAACGTATACATATACATACATACATACATATATACATTTATGTATATGTATATGTATATGTATATGTATACATATACATATACATATACATACATACATATATACATACATATATATATATATATATGTGTGTGTGTGTGTGTGTGTGTGTATTAAATATATTAGATATGTGTTTTATTGACTTTATCAATCCTTCGAACCCTTGCAACAATGAGTAAATATTCAGTGTAATAGTGATACCACGTCACCGTTATAATATCCTAATAAAAATTATTCTTTTAGTGACATTGATAAGCACTAACAATATAAGGCCAAAAGTGTTAACAATGTTAGGTGATTAAATGCTAATAAAAGACTCCTTCAGCTTTCCTCTCTTTAGTTTCACTCATCTGTGAGAATATTCATTAGAATACGATAACCACATCACCGTTTCATCTTCTAGAACACTTTCATAACAAAAATACTCTTCCACCTTCTTTCTTTTTAGCTCCACCCTTCTGCGAGAACATTCATTAGAACATGGTAAATATAAATTTATTGTATATTCAAAGTATTTAATCTATTATTTATTTGTATTTACTATGTACAGATTGTGTTCCAGAAATAAATAGCATTGATTGGTCCATTAGAAATTGAAGATATGAATGTTAATGTAGGTATATTAATCTCACCATCTCAAACTCTATTTTTTTCTTTTACTTATAGCTTATAAGTTTTTTAATTAGCAAACCAATTTTAGAACTAAAGTTACAACTTGTCTTTCATATCTCAATGTTGTTTTCTTCACATTGTATCATAAACAAGTGTAAGCATTGATGATGAAGATGATCTGACTGAACCTAAAATTGGAATGTCAATTTGTAGTGAACATGAAGCATATAAGTTGTATTGTGGGTATGCCATACGAAAAGGATTTGATGTTCAGAAAGGTAATATTCGCTACAGTGCTATTGATAAGTCAGTTATCAAGCAATGTGATTATTTATGATCTTGTTATGAAACTTATAATGATAATAACCCTAGTGAACCAAAAAAGATTAGAAGAATGATACAGAGAATTGGTTGTAAAGCTTATATTTGGTTCACAGTTAATAATGGAGTTTGGAAAGTCACTCAGTTTCATAAGGAGCATAATCATGAATTTGTCAAATCTGAACTGAGATGATATTGGAAAATCAATAGGCATATTGATGTTGCAAATGCTAGTGTCATTAGTTCGATGATAGATGTAGAAATTGGAGGAACAAAAGCTTACTTTTACTGATCTAAAGAATTGGGTGATGCTAAGAGTGTTCCTTTTACTAAATGAGATTGTCAAAACTTTGTCCATAGAAGAAAGATAAATTTAATTGAAGCAGATGATGTACAAATTTTGATAACTCAATTTAATCATTGTCTAGCCAAAGATCCAATGTTTTACCATTCTAAGACATTGGATAAGGATGGGCGATTAGCAATTTTTTTTTTGGAGGGATGGGATTTCAAACTTGGATTATGATTACTTTGGAGATGTTGTTGTATTTGATACAACTTATGGAACAAACAAATATAATATGATTTTTGCACCCTTTGTTAGTATCAACCATCATCGAAAAAATATATTTTTTACTTGTGCTTTTATGTTGAATGAGACTACAGAGACATTCACTTGGGTGTTTGAGACATCCTTGGATACGATGGAGAACCAACAACCAAAGACTATTTTCATTGATCAATGTCAAGCAATGGCAAATGCTATAAAAAAAGATTTTTCCTAGCACTCTTTGCTGTTGGCATATCTCCAAAAATGCTGCTCAAAGAATTGAGAGCTTCTATGCTAAGCCTGAGTTCAGGAGTCTGTTTAGTAAATGCCTGTATGATTATCAATCAGAGGCTGAGTTTGAATCAACTTGGAGTGAGATGATTAGAAGCTTTAATCTTCTTGACGATAAATGATTGAAGGTATTGTACAAAATCAAAGAGAAGTAGTGCCCTGCTTTTAGTTTAGACTATTTTTCTGCTCGCATGAAGTCCACTCAAAGAAGTGAAAGTATGAACAATATTTTTCACCAAATGTCCTGCAAAACTATGAAGTTGATAAAATTTTATTGCCATTATGGGAAGCAATGTGAGAAGAGGAGATAGGCTGAGAATGAAGATGATAATCAATGCCAAAGAGGTAAGCCTTAAATTCATGTGAAAGGTAGTAAGATACTAGTACAAACAACTAATTCTTATACTACTACCATCTATTACCTTTTCGAAAATGAGTTTATCTCAAGTTTAGCAGTGCATTTGGAGTAAGTTTCTTGTATTGACAAGTCCAACGTTAGCTACACTAGCTTGCTTGTAGGATAGGAACAAATGTCATTTTTTTCTTAGATATTATTATAGAATATGTAATATGGATAGCAGAAATTTATTTGGAACAATCTTAATTATCTATTTTTTTATCATTTTTGTTGTGTTCATCCTCCAATATACCACCAAAAGATGCAAATATGCAATCATTAGATGTAAAATAGGTTAGCATTTTTTTATAATTAATGTGCAATCATCGTTACAGTGTTCATGTATTATTGAAATTCATTGTCCCTTTATTTATTTATTTTCTCCTATCATACCTAATTTTTATCTTAAACACTTGTAGGAAAATGAATTGTAGGCGGGATGTTGACTGAAGAAAAATTTTGAAGTTTGGTTTACTTGAGAGACTCTTTTGCCAAAGTTCTACAATGCTAATGTATTTTGACTGTTGATAGACAAGGATGTGATGATACCGAGCAAATCTTGTTGTTGAGTCTTTATGTTATACCAATAATTTTGTTAAGAGTAATTGGGATATGTCTCAATTTTTCATCACTTTCTCAGATGTATGACATAAAAGATGCTATTCACTTTCTCAAGCAACCACTATTCTTCATATAATAGTATATATAATTCTGTTTTAGGATGTGTCAAATGCATTTTGCCTCTTAATAATAAAATTGAAAGACTTAGTGATTCAAAACACATAATATATGAAAATATCCAAAATATTACTTTTAGCTTTCTAGCCTTCTGCAATAACCAAAACGATCCATAGATGATATCGAACACCCATGATGATATTTCTATCAAAAATTTCATCGAACATCTTCAGTACTGACTGATGAGAAACTACTTAAAAATCCGAACCCACTTTGTTGATAAGAAAATGAATCATCAAAACAAATCTACAATAACCAAAACGATCTATAAATCATATGAAACACCCATGATGATATTTCTATCAGAAATTTCATCGAACACCTTAAGCACTATCTGATGAAAAACTGCTTAAAAATCAGAACTCATTTTGTTGATAAGAAAATGAATCACCAAAACAAAAAATAAATTTAAGATTTGTTTATCTCACGCCTAAGCTTTTCAGATATTATCAAAATATTTTCATATTCAGTTCCTAATGCACCAATCGATGTCATTTGTTTTTGAAATACAATCTATACATAATATGCTATTAATTTATATTTATCTTGTTTTAATGAATATTCTTCTCGTATAATGATGGAAGTAAAGAGGAGAAAATTGAAAAAAAAAAATTAATTAGTATTTAATCACCAAATATTGTTAACGTTCTTGTGTTAGTGCTTATCCACGTCATCGAAGGAAGAAAATTTCATTGGAACGTTACAACGGTGACGTGGTATCACCGTTACGCTGAATATTTACTCCGCAACAACCGTCCAACTCAAAGATGAAGGTTGAGAAAGATAGAAAAACACTGGTGGGTACTTTTTATTCGCTGGTCGTAACGCCTATTATTAGCAAAAACGCTAGTTGGTGAAATCGATAAACTCTTCCGTCATTTATTTGTTTATAGACTGCCAGGAAGTTCCGCAGGCGCTTCGTCGCAGAAACAAACTTATATATATATATATATCAGGGAATTGTGGAGATGATAACAAACCGAACCCATAATTAAGCTTCTTATTTCTCATAGTCTTCCTAGTTCCTATCTTTCAGTTCAGAGCTACCATCACCTCCTGATGTCAAGCATGGTCATCCCTTTCTTTCTATGCATTCTCTTCCTTTCTCATCTTGCGTCCATGGCCATCAGCCAGGAGACCATCTCCAGCACCCTGAAGACATATATAGTTCACGTACATCGGGCACCCGGCGCTGCGGTGTTCGCCTCCTCTGACGAACGGGAGGAGTGGTACAAGTCTTTCCTGCCCACCGGAATAGCAAGCTCAGGCGAACCACCTCGAATGATTTATTCATACAAAAACGTCATCAGTGGCTTTGCCGCTCGATTGACAGAGAGAGAGCTGGCAGAAATGAAGAAGAAAGCCGGCTTCGCACATGCGTACCTCGATCGGATCCTTCCTCTGCAAACAACCCACTCCCCTGAGTTCTTGGGTCTCAGCCGCGGCACGCCGGGGTTCTGGAATGACTCCAACTACGGCAAAGGCGTCATAATTGGAGTCCTGGACAGCGGAATCTCGCCTAACCACCCATCCTTTGGTGACGAGGGGATGCCCCCTCCGCCATCCAGATGGAAGGGTGCTTGCGAGTTCGATGCCTCCTACTGCAACAACAAGCTCATCGGCGCAAGGAACTTCGTCCGAGGTGCCTCGGCCATGGATGCTGCACCCAGAAGAGTGACGCTGCAAGGACCCTACGATTATGATGGACATGGCACGCACACGGCTAGCACGGCGGCCGGCAACTTCGTCGAAAACGCCAACGTCAATGGTCTAGCTAATGGCACAGCATCTGGCGTGGCACCTTTAGCTCACCTTGCCATCTATAAGATATGTGATTTAGATGGTTGCGTGTATTCTGACGTGTTAGCAGGGATGGATGCTGCCGTCGATGATGGAGTCGACGTGATATCCATATCCCTTGCTGCATCCTCTTTTCCTTTCTACTTCGACAGCATCGCAATCGGCGCATTGGGGGCGATCCAGAAGGGAATCTTTGTCAGTGGCGCTGCAGGGAATTCAGGACCGGACTCTGCTTCGCTATCTAACGAGGCACCATGGATTCTGACGGTCGGCGCCAGCAGCATAGATCGCTTACTGAGAACAACGGTGACACTTGGGAGCGGAGTGGAGCTCGATGGCGAATCTGCTTACCAGCCAAGTAGCTTCCGCTCCTCCCAGCTGCCTTTGGTCTACCCCGGAGCGAGCGGTAATAGGAGTGTGGCTTTGTGCTTTAATAGGTCGCTGGATGGGATCGACGTCCGGGGGAAGATCGTGCTATGTTTTGAAGGCGTGGTGGATGTGGAGTCCAAGGGCGAAACTGTGAGGAGCGCCGGAGGGCTGGGCATGATCATCGCGAATCTGAGGCAAGAAGGGGTCTCCACCTTTCCTGAAGTTAATGCACTACCGGCGTCGCATGTGAACTTCCCCGATGGCCAGACGATCAAACGGTACATCAAGTCAGCATCGACTCCCACGGCGTCGATCACCTTCAAAGGCACATTGATGAAAACAAAGCCGGCCCCGGCTCTCGCTTACTTCTCCTCGAGAGGGCCGAGTCAGGCCGACCGGAACATCTTGAAGCCAGACATCGTCGGTCCGGGGATGAACATTTTAGCTGCATGGCCCTTCGAAGTCGGACATTCCGACACCGCCACCAGATATAACATAAAGTCCGGCACTTCCGTCGCCACCCCACACCTCAGTGGAATTGCGGCTCTACTCAAAAGCTCACATCCAGACTGGTCCCCAGCAGCAATCAAGTCTGCGATCATGACGACGGCCGACTTGACGGCTAACGATGGCAATCGGATCACTGACGAGACAGGAACTACGGCGGACTTCTTCGGCGTCGGTGCTGGCCATGTCAACGTATCAAGGGCCAATAACCCGGGCTTCGTATATGATATCAATCCTGATGACTACATCGCTTACCTCTGTGGTCTGTCGTACACTGATCTGCAAGTGAGCGTGGTTGCTCGCCGTTCGGTCAAGTGTTCCGATATCGGGAGCATCGCCGGCAAAGATTTGAACTATCCTTCCTTCATGGTGTTCTTGAACGCCAGCAATGGCTATACGGTGGAGGTCACACGGACGGTGACCAATGTGGGAGCGCCGAGCTCCACCTACGACGTAGATAGCACATCTATTTCAGATAAGGTGAAGGTGGAAGTGAGACCCACAAGGCTCTCGTTTACCAAAGCCAACGAGATTCTTCGCTACAACGTTACTTTCAGCAGCAGCAGCAGCAGCAATGGAGGAGAAGTTAATTATCAGGGATATTTGCGGTGGATTTCATCTGATGGTGGTGTAACTGTTAGAAGTCCGATGATGGTATCCGTTAAGTGATATCTCCGTGGTTTTTTTTATACATACATATATATATATTTTTTATTTATTTATTTATATCTTTTTCATCGGCGATAACTGATAAGCGAAGATATCTATTGCAACGGTGATATCACGTCGGAGTTATCACAATTTAATCAAAAGTTCGATGGTTAATATAAAATATTATTTATTAAAATTGATGAAATATATGATATTTGATGAAATATATGATATTTTTATTGAATTGGATGAATATTTTCTGGAGAAAAAATAAGCCTTTAGAAAGGGGAACCAAGAGGTTTATTAATTGTTGTGCGTTTTGACATTTGATGGTGCGTGGACTTAATAAAGACGGGGTGTGATTATTACTTTCCTGATTATAGGAAAAAGATGTTGTGTTATTTTATTCTTGTTTTGACATTTCATAGTGCTTTTATTCCTGCGATCTAGTTGAGGCACAAAAATCGTTTATTTGAGAATAATTAAGTGCCATAAATGTTGTGCCATTGCTTGCGTTTCCTGCAAGCTAACTCTCAAACGATTGACCTAGATGCCGATAATTGCGTATGATATATACCCTCCTGCCTGTAGTATAATATCCTCCTCCCAACAGCTAACCAGATGGGTGCCGATAATTGCTCATAATATCCCTGTAGTATAATATGATATATGGCTTATAATAGTTGACATTGAAGCAGACATGCATGGAATGACTGCAATGGCCGAGACATAAAATGAACGGAGTTGATTACGAACAGGTAGTCGTGCTTGGCATTAATTTTGAAATCACAATAATAATTTTATATTTTAAAATAATAAAGTTTTCTAAGAAATTTAATTATATGTTAAAAATTATTTGAGTTGAATTATATGATATATGTTCAAAACCTCTGTTCTCTTGAAATTTTTGCTAATTATTTTTTTTAGTATGCTCAATTTGGGCATGCTTATAAATGCTTTGTAGCATCGATTCAGCTTAGTTGCATCAACTTTTGCCTAAGTGGGAGATTTTGTTCAAGACTAGTGCAGTTTAGATTAGAATCAACTTTAAGTTAAATCATACACTTTAATTCGAAACTGATGGTTAATATAAAATATTATTTATTAACATTGATGAAATATAGATATTTTTATTGAATTGGATGAATATTTTCTGGAGAAAAAATAAGGCTATAGAAAGGGGAATTAAGAGGTTTATTAATTGTTGTGCGTTTTGACATTTGATGGTGTGTGGACTTAATAAAGACTGGGTGTGGTTATTACTTCCTTGATTATAGGAAAAGGATGTTGTGTTATTTTATTCTTATTTTGACATTTCATAGTGCTTTTATTCCTGCCATCTTGTTGAGGCACAAAAATCGTTTATTTGAGAATAATTAAGTGCCATAAATGTTGTGCCATTGCTTGCGCTTCCTGCAAGCTAACTCTCAAATGATTGACATGGATAACGATAATTGCGTATGATATATGCCCTCCTGCCTGTAGCATAATATCCTCCTCCCAACAGCTAACCAGCTGGGTGCCGATAATTGCTCATAATATCCATGTAGTATAATATGATATATGGCTTATAACAGTTGACATTGAAGCAGACATGCATGGAATGACTACAATGGCCGAGATAAAATGAACGGAGTTGATTACGAACAAGTAGTCGTGCTTGGCATTAATTTTGAAATCACAATAATAATTTTGTATTTTAAAATAATAAAGTTTTCTAAGAAATTTAATTATATGTTAAAAATTATTTGACTTGAATTATATGATATATGTTCAAAACCTCTTTTCTCTTGGAATTTTTGCTAATTATTTTTTTTAGTATGCTCAATTTGGGCATGCTTATAAATGCTTTGTAGCATCGGTTCAACTTAGTTGCATCAATTTTTGCCTAAGTGGGAGATTTTGTTCAAGACTGGTGCAGTTTAGATTAGAATCAACTTTAAATTAAATCATACACTTTAATTAAATGTATTTGGCTTTAGCTCGTTTACGCCATATAGTTGTCTTGTGAAGTCCCTATTTTTGGGTTGGTGTCCATAGAGGTTCGCACTTGTTTTTTTAATTAGGCTCACATGTTGATTTGATATATTGAATTATCTCCCATCTTGCTTAGGAGAGGAGCATTTCTCAGCCATCTTTTTCATTTTATCACTTAGACTGGCTCATAGGCACTATATCAATTTTTCTTTTCTTGCCCCTCTATATTTAATCATGCCTTTGTTCCTTGGTTGCGAAGGTTTTTAAGAGATTGTTTTCTTTTAAAGACTAGAAAAGAGATTTCTTAAATTATAATTATCAGGTCTCAATACATGAAGTTGCACTACTCAAGTTCAAAGCCGAAAAATCTAATTGCTATCACCAAACCTAATTAGAACATACCCTCTCCTGCCCTTTAAGCAAAATATCGAGGGTTCAATTTTGGGTGAACTCGACCTCCCCTTTCAGTATCCAATATATTATAAAAGGATCCAGGTGGGATGGGGTAGATAGAGTAATAAGTGAGGATTAGCTCCTGATCTTTTGAAAAAAAATTATAAAAAAGAGTAGTCTAATTTGCCAAGCAAAGCTGGACATGCAACCATTAAGACAAACCTTAGTTTATATTGAGGGAACTCTTATCTCTACCCTTTTGCTTTATTGTCTCCCTATCAGGAATAATTGAAGATTTTTTTTATCTTACTTCTTCTCTCTCTCTCTCTCTAGCTTCCAACTCTGTGAACCTTGCTGATTTTTGTGGGAAGAAAGAGCTCAGTCCATACGACTCTCCATAATGAAGGCGTAGGATTTTGGCCATTAATTAGCTAGTCTGTTTGACCACAAATAGGTTTAGAAGACTTGGAGCCATGTTTGGAAAAGAAAGTTGAGTTAGAGGAAGAGATTGACTACTACTTCGCCTTGATCTCTGCCAAAGGCTAGAAAAATCTCTAGCCTCCTCCCTATAAATGCATCTTCTTTCTCCAATTTACCACCTCATGAAAGCAAATACACAAACTCCCCTATCCTATCATTATTTATGTCACGATTTTGTACCTGGCTAGTTATCAGAGATGAGATAATTGATGCCTGCACCTCTTTTTCTTTCTCCCCCCACCTATCCTTGCCTAAGCACCTTGCCATTAGCTTGCAATCACTAAAAACCACCATAAATCCAATCATTGGAACATTCAACGTTGATGACTACCGCTAATAACTCGCCAAGACCGCCATGGAGAGCCAAAGACGAGATAACCGCACCAGTCTCCATCAGCCCTTGGCTCGGGTGGCTCTTGACCTCAAGGTCAGGACCTTGCCGACCACATTAGATGAGGCTCCACGACCAACATCGCCGTTGTGACATCCGAACCAAGATCTCGGTTGTATGACGACCGTAAGCCACTAGCCTACTTAGCCACGTAGGCCATCACTAAGAATCTTTATTAGAATGTGGTCACTATCCACAATTAACAATCTCTGATTTTCAGATTTCCTATCCTAAAGTCTAATAAATCATGATCTGACCCACCAGCCTATGTAACAGCCTGCAACTCCATCTTTATATTAAGAGGTAGTGAGGAGATCCTTAAGATACGTGACACTAAGCTCATTCTCTCTCTTCTGTTGTTCTCAAGCTCTAGCTGACTTAAGCATCGGAAGATCCCCCATCGAAGAATCTTCAATGAGTATGGATTTTTTTTGCGAGTTTCCTATGACATCTTGGTTCTCGAACTGACGCTCATCCTCGGCCACATCAGCTCCCCCTTAAGTCTTAACACAATAATTTGGCACCAGAGAAAGAGTCCAGCATTAACCCAACAGAGGAGAAAAAATATGGCAAGATGCAACTACTCCACCACTTCCAATCAATGGTGCGCTTGATGAAGCCAGGGTAGAGTCACTCGGCCATTCATTTTGAATAGATCTATGCAATCAGTACCGTTAATAGTGATGGCTGATCCACAGTAGTTTGACAACTTGGTCCGTCAGATCCAAGCGCTCACCAACACCATCCAACACTTACAACAGACTACGAAGCAGAAGCAGTCCCCTCAGCCGACTCCACAGATGGTGTCATCTCGCTATAGTCATTAGAATCGATCCCCGACCCTAAAGAGTCTCCCTCGAGGAACCCACCGATGCACCACGATCGATTGATGATCGCCATCTCACCGTGGTTCTGGCCATGGCAAAAGATGTTGATATTCCCAAACCTCCTCAAGCAAGGACTCCAATCTGAGCTACTTCCTATGTCCCCAAAAATTTCATGAGGATCGGATGACTTCGTGTGGAAGATCTGGAGATCAAGCATGGTCCTAGCAAGATCTAGAATGGGAGTTACCAAAATGTCAAGGAGAATGACAACCGATCAATGGTTGGTGTTATTAGTATGATCACTACAAGAAAATAGAGATTTAGCGATCGAAAAATTAGTTGCTAAATAGGCAAAATCGATCGCTAATATTTTTTGTGATCGATTTTGTGGTTGATTAAAGTTGGTAGCAAAAATCTTGGTTGCAAATATTTTGCGATCGATTTTTTTTATCACAATATTTTACAACTGATTTAATGATCGAAAAATAAAAAAATAATTAAAATTTTATGATCAACGTAGAGATCGATAAAAAATATATTTAAAATTTTATGACTAATTTAGTAATCAAAAGCAAAATACTATTTTCAATCTTGCAATCGATCTACCGACTGAAAATTTAAAAAAATTGATCACTAATTGTTTAAAAATATTTTTTATTTAAAAAATCTATCTCAAAGTGGTCATAACTTAATTTTTATAATATTTTAATTCTTAAAATTGGTTGCAAAATCGATCGCTAAAATTATTAAACTAAATCAACTTAAAATTAATTTAAAAATCAGTCTCAAAATCAATCACTAAGTTTATTAAAATATTTTTTATTAACAAAATTGATCATAAAATTAGTTGCTAATTATTTTTAAATTTTTTAATTAAAATATCAATTGTAAAATTGGTCACTAAAGTTCACTAAAAGTTATTAAACTAAAATCAGCTAAAAAATCGATCATAAAATTGATCGTTAATTTTATAAAAATATTTTTTATTAACAAAATTGATCACAAAATCAATCGCTAATTATTTTAAACTTTTTTTAATTAAAATATCGATCATAAAATCGATCACTTATTTTATTAAAATATTTTTATTAAAAAATTAATTGCTAATTTTTTCTATTTTTTTAATTAATAAAATATCGATAGTAAAATCAATCACTAAAATTGAATCAACAAAAAAAAAATCCTTAGACATTATTTTTTTCTATTACAATATCTACAATTCATTGAAAGATAACAGAACCAAGCAATGTCGTCAAGCATCCATCATACAAAATCAAGTAACATATCCTAAACAACAAAGTTCAATATGAAAAAGACCAAAACATACTCAAATCGCATCATGATGAATGTAAAATACAAAAGCAACAATCACACAACCTGAAAATGCTAAAGATTTGAAACAGAAAGCAATAGCAATATAATAAACTAAAGTGTAGATCATCATTATAAAAAATAAGAAAACAACCATAAGAATATAGCAATTAAAATCCATCAGCACCCATTAGCTTTAAGACATCAGATGAGAAGAAGAAAAAGAGATCATAGCAATCAGTGAAGCCTATCCCATCAATATCCATTTAGTTTAGATCATCATTAGAAAAAATAAGAAGGCAACCATAAGAATATAGCAATCAAAATTTATCTGCATCCATCAGCTTTTAGACATCAGATGGAAACAAAAAAAAGAGGTCATAGCAATCTGTGAAGCCATTCTCTTCAATATCCATTAATTAAGTTTGAATCATCATCAGAAAAAATAAGAAGCCAAGCATAAGAATATAGCAAGCAAAATCCATCGACACCATCAATTTTAAGACATTATATGAGAATAAAAAATAGAGCCCATAGCATACCTCATGCCAAATATATTACTTGTTTAGCATACTTCATGCCAAATGTATCATAATCATGAGCTATCTTCAAATTTATTAGGTAGCTCGGCTGACATTCTTTCCAAAGTATTACCTACAGCAACAAGAGTGATACAAACATAATATATAGAACCAATGAGGTAATAAGAGAGTGCTATTTTTGCTTTCGATTATAAAGAACTCTACTGCTGTAAGCTAAAAGCAAAATCGAACGGCATCCATCAACTTTAACATATCATATAGGAATAAAAAAAGAAGCTATAGCAATCTGTGGAGCCACTCCTTTTAATATCCATTAATTAAGTTTGAATTATTATTAGAGAAAATAAGAAGGTAAACATAAGAATGTAACAAGCAAAACCCATTGGCACCCATCGACTTTTAGACAACACATGGGAACAAGAAAAAGAGCCCATAGTAATCTATAGAGCCATTCTCTTCAATATCCAATCATCATCATGGCACAAGTATGCCTTACATATGGACCCTTCCACACGAGCTTTGTTCTTAACCATCCGTTTTAATTTATTAAGAAACCTACAACAATTAATGGATAGCGAGTTAATGCATCATAACTCCATTAATATATAAATACTAATTTTATATATATAAATAATTATTATTTATCTCTCAAATGGATACATCCATCGATATTGAACGGGACCATCGACTCTTTCTTCTGTTGTGCAGGATCGATACCATACGTTGCAGCAAGAAAAAAATAAAATAAAATAAGAAGTTTAATATAAATACATAGATCGGCCTTAAGCCTACCTCCACAGGACATGCAAGCTTCACTATGAGAGAATAAAACATAACAATACAAAAAAAATTCATCACTCAATCTTTGTACAAAAATCTTTTAATAAGCTTCAAAATTCTTATAAAAATTTTTTAAAACATCTCTTGAAGTCTTTTTACACCTTCAAGACGTCACCAGCTATCCAATATAATAAACGGCTTGTCAATCGGAGCTATATAAGCTCTAAAATCTTCAAAATAGTGTTACACTAGAAATATCGAGTCCAAATCAATCCTAAAATCATCTGTGGCCCTCCGATCATGATCGACTTGTACCAGAGCCATCCGATCGCGTACTATAGCTTCAGATCAAGCCTGATCATGTTCGGATTGAGTTTCAACCATCTGATCATAATCGCACGTGATTTGGACCATCGGATTGTGCACAAACAACCCTAGATCGTGCGTAGATCACGTGATCAGTCCATACAGCCTCCATGGACCATCAGCATCTTACAGTCCATGGTGGACCACGATAGGGTGCTGGGCCTGAGCGCCCGCATGTGCACTCATGCTGGGTCCGCCCACATATTGGGCCACACGCTCCTGCATGTGCGCACATCCATCGAGTCCGATTGCACCACCTCCATTATCTCGTGGGTCGTGCCACCTACTTCGAGTCTTCTTTTACACGTATCTTCATCATCTAGACTCTGTTTGGATTGTTCTTGAGTTCGTTGGACTCCATTCGTCAACTTGGACCTCGTTGTGGGCTTAATATGAACTGAATCTCGAGACATCAAATCTCAACAATCTTCACCTCAACTCGATATTTGACCTCCACCTATCTTTAAGAGCCTATGATCTATTTCATCCCCACACCCTAAGGTATGCCTACTGTCTCATGGATAGACAAATATGAGAGTCGAGCTAGACTGCTCGATCGCACCTCCATCATGGGTTGTGTCCACTCTAACCAAAGACCTGCTCGGGGAAGTCTTCTACGGCAATAGAAACTTTACTCTATGATGCCATCTCTCATCCTCCTGAGTCTCTCATCTAGTGTCCGATCCACCTCCACTTAGAGCTCCACCTCGTTCTGAACTCCTAGCTCCTGAAGCTCCACTTCACACTGGACTCCCAGTCATGTCGTAATGTCCTTTCGTTCTCTTCTTTCCCTCCAAAATAATCCTATCATCATGTAACACCTTCAGGATTCCTCCACCAGCTATCATTCTATAGCCTCGTGAATCCAGTCTGTTCAATGAGATAAGATTCTGTCTGAAATTTGATTGTATCGGATCTCTCCCGATCTCCTCACTACACCATCATGTGTCTGAAATTGGATTGTATCGGATCTCTCCCGATCTCCTCACTACACCATCATGTGTCTGAAATTAGATTGTATCTGATCGCATAGCTCAATCCATCCGATAAATAAATAGTATCTTCACTGCTTTTCAAAAGATTAAACTACTCCTCTCTACAACATACATGATAGGTGCATGCAGAATCTAAAATTCACTGTTAGAAAGAAGTAGATACATCATCAGTGTTGAAAATTATATCCTAAAATCAATCATGTGATGATTGAGTTCATCTTTATATATAAATTATTGATTATTGAATAAAAATTATTCTAACATTTTTTTATCATAAAGTAATATTTTTTTTGAACTCTTGTATTGTGATAAAGTCCTTAGAACTATGCTAGTGTGCAATAAAGAGAGGATTTATCATATAGTTTTTAAACATGTTCGTGACCAAATGATACGTCATTATAGAATGATGATGTTTATCAAGTGGAGGTCATTGTGTACCATATGAGTTGGTTGTCCTCTTAACCAAAGAGTGCGGTGACACTGATATGGCATACAGGTGAGACGTAAGGGTACATCATCACTGAACAAGTAACTCATTTGCTGAGCGTTCTGCTGTCAAGAGCTGCTTGCGAAACACATAGGTATAAGTGTCCTTCATACCTGAGATCACCATAGTGACTTGCAAGCAACTCACTATGCTTTGGGGTTGATCTATCTGAATTTCTAATACAGTGACGGAAGACTATTGGGTATAGTCAAGTACTTGTGAAGTCTATGTGTAGATCAAGATGGGATTGACCCCTCCAGATTATTGGAGTCGATGTATCGCTATATTTTAATTTAGCAAAGCCTTGGCCAGGGTAAACTGTGAGATGGATTTGAAAGGTTGAAATACTATACGGATGAAGCAATCTCGATTGATAGTTAACCTAAGACCATCCTAGAGAATTCAAGGTCAAAAGAATGAATTATGCAGTAACTATGTGTATGGATTCTGAAATATTCTCAAACGATCATTTGATCCATCTGGATATTGAAAATCATTACTAGATGGTATCTCGATTAGTACAGAAATTGGTTCCTGTGCTACCGGCTTAATGTTTGAACCTATGGAGTTACACATACAAATCAGATAAAGTAGGAAAGAATTAATCTATGTTTATATGTCCAATTTAAAAGTACTTGACTTGATTGAATATATAAGCTAACTTGATTGAGAATTAAATTATGGATCAAATGAGATTGAAGAGTTAACTATGTCTAGCTAGCACTACACATGAGGTTCAGGTTCGATCTCAGAGATGAATAGTTTCTAATCTATGATCCATGGAGCATATGAAAGATTAGATTTAAGTGTTAATTAATTTTAAATTATATCTGAATTAATTAGACTTAATTGGATCCAAAATTTAAGTTAAATTTAGTACAAAAGTCTTAAAGAGTTTGGAATTAATAGCCTTTAAAAATTATTTTGAACCAGCATCGAATTTGATTTGAATCGGACTCATTTTTTATGAGATATGAGCATTCCCAATTGCACTGAGATTTTTTTCTATTATAGGCCAACCAGTACCTAGAATTTTGCTCATTTGGGGTGTCCCATGTGGGTGAGGGAGTGGGTGCAAATTGATTGTCATATGTGATGGCAATTCTTGCTCATTTGGGATGTCCCATATGGGTGAGGGAGTGGATGCAAATTGATTGTCATATGTGATGGTAATTCTATCTCATATAGGAATTCTTCTTTCATGAGTATTGAATTGATTCAAATCAGATTAGAGTTAGAACTCCTATACTTATTGGGTTATGAGAATCATCTATAAATAGAGAGAGTCTCTACTTATGGATGCATAGAAAATAAATCAAATTGAAAGAAGAGAAAAAGAGAGAGAGAGGTCCCTTCCTCTCCCCTAGCCTCTCCCCTTGTTGCCGCCCCTCTTTCCTTGGGCGTGGAACCTGTTTGGGCATCCCACCTGCTGGTGTGAGGTATCACACCAGCACATCTCATCTCTCATTTAATTAAGTTGCGAAGGCAATTGGATTGAAGTTCATTCTGCTTTCCTGCAGCGTCTAACGTGCATGCGAAGTGGAGGATCTGCATATCTAGGCCTCCACGAAGGTTTATATCAGATTATTTAAGATTTGATCTCTGATTCTACTGCTAATCAAGTAAAGATTTGATTCTTAATCATGTAGAAGAATCGAAAAATTTTAGATGCAATCTGGGCTTTCCAAGGAAAAATAGTTTCTTTTCCTTCAATTGGTATCAGAGCAGGTCTGAAATATGTGCATACATAATTAAATTTTTTAAAATTGACTATATAAGATGTAATCAAGATTTTTTGTGAGATATTAAATCTGATTTAAATCTATTTATATAAAAATTTTTATCTAATTTTGATTGGGTTAGAGGAGCCTAATCAATAATTGATTGAGGTTGTTATAAGTTTGTTATAACATAATTCTACTGTTGCTGAATTTTTGATGGAATAACAATGTAAATTAAAATTTATTTTAAATTTATTTTAATAAAATTTTAATATTATTATTTTTATTATGAATTAGAGTTTATTTTAAATTAGATTTATTTTGATGGATATTTAGATCTGAATTCTATCAAAATTCAATATTATGCGAAAATAGATTTTATTAAGATATAATTGATAAGATCAAGGATATGTTCATGATATAAAATAATTTTATCAATAATTACATGTTGATATAATTATATATGAAATTAGATTTTAGATCTTAATAGTCTGTACTCGGATTAATGAGATCACCAGACTACCCGATCATAGGAGATTGAAGAGATTAATCTCTCTTTTATCTATTCGATGGATTCTCTTATGATGTGTAAGGATATCATTGTGATCCGATTTCATGAAAAAAAATAAATATATTTTTATATATTATTTTGATTATAAATATATTTAGATTAGATCTAAAGTGATTTATGATTCATTACAATAGGATAAATTCATATATAAAATTATTTTAGATCTGAATTATATATTACACATGATGTAATCGGTAATGATCTAAAGATTATCATGATACATGAGATGCATGTATGAAGTTTAGAACATACCTATGTATGTTTAATTATTAAATATATTATAAAAATTTATTTTATATGTTCAAACATATGATATGCTTCACTTGAAATTCTTGTAGAATAGTTCTACAGATTAAAATATATATTTCACATACTTAATTATGAATTAAATTTTGAATGATTTAGATTTAAGAATTGAAGATCATTAAGACACCATACAAATCGATGGACAAAGAGTTAGCATGAATCAAGTCCTAATAGATTAGACCTAGGGTTAGAAACACATATGGATCAAGTAGAGAAATTGATTAAATCTAATCAAGTATTAAATTAGATTAGGTCAGTATTTCTCTAAATCAATCTCTATAGTTGTAATTTGATCAAGTCCATGTGTTTGACCCTAATAAATAGATCATGATCATGGCTCTGTATTTGAGTCCGAATCTTCTGGTGGATCAAATCAAAACTAATTAACTAATTAGTGTCTAAGGTAAGTTTGACAGATTCGATCAAGTGGTTATTAATTGTGAGCTATTCAGCTAGATGTGTCTACAGTGAGTTAAGGGCATATCTCTTCCATTGATCTCACTTATCTGGCCAACATGATAGTTTATATTTTGATTAGATCACTAATCGATTCGTGCAGACCCATGCCATTAAGGTGAATAGTGTGACTGATTTAGATGTCTTTAGACCAGCTTATGTCTAATTCTTACATGACTTGGTGAAGTCAGTGGAAGAATTTGCCGGTTGCAGGTCGACTTCTTTTCTTATTTTCAGATCAATAAAATTAAATCTTCTAAATTATTAGATCCATAAAGTGATAAAGTTATGAGATAACTTGATCATTGCCTCTCATTAAGGTGCGTGATAATGAGTCCAATATTTCAAATAGATATTGAAGGTGCCACACGCCTGATGTCTATTACATAATAGAATTATCATTCATCATATGACCATCATGATATACCTTCAGATCAATGCTCAGATTGATCGAGCCACACTCGGATCTGGACATCCGTCATTGGATGCACTTGGTGTGTCATATTAATGGTTGGATCTAACCAAAATTTTCAGTAGAGGTGCCACACGCCTACTGAAGGGATGTTTGGGGCAAAATCTAATTGCTAAAAATTATTTAAAAAAATAATTGATTATGAACCTACCTATAGATGCACTAAGATTGATCGAGCTACACTTAGGCCCAAATGTAGTCCGTATGGATTCTAGTACCTGCTAAAGAATTAGTGTAATTTCTCAAGTTGGAGGTAGAGGCTATCAATTCGTAAAAATAGTAAGAGAATAAAAAATATATTTTTAAGATTAAAAATAATTTATATACTAATAGATTAATATTTTTTCTTTCAACTATGGCCAACACACTATCCTTCCGTATACTGTTAGATAACGATAAGCTCATCGGATCCAACTTCAATAGCTGGTATCGAAAGTTAAAAATCATCTTGAAGCATAAGAAGATTTTGTACATCCTTACAGATCAAGTATCTAAAGAACCTGCAGCCAATACTCCTCGTGCTGTGAAAAATACTTACATGAAGTGGCTCAATAACCGTACGCTGTGCGTTGCGTGATGAGGGCAGTCATGAATGATGAATTTAGTTGTAAGTTCGAAGATACGTAGCCAGAAGAGATCATTCAAATGTTGAATGAGTTCTTCGACACCCTTGAGGATGCAAAAAGATAATTTTCTATGCAGTCTTTAATGCCCGTATGCGAGAGGAGGCTTCAGTCATCGATCATGTATTATACATGATTGAGTAAATTGAATATCTTAGCAAATTTAGCTTTTCGTTGCATGAACAGTTAGACATGGATACTATCTTCAATTCGCTATCGTAATCCTACCTACTCTTTCTCGGTCATTATAGAATGATGAAGCCTACGGTGAACTACTATGGTTTGCTAGGGTTACTGCAGATTTTTAAGAAGGATCACTCGCACCAAAAGGAGCCAGTGAATTTACTGGGAGGTCATCTGCAGGGTGTTGATCCTCTAAGAGAGGAAAGAAGAAAAAGATGCAAAAATCCCATGCCATCGATCCTAAGCAAAGCAAACCATCAAAAGTTGACAAGAGTGAGGCAGAGTGCTTCTTCTGTAAGAAGTTGGATCATTGAAAAAGAAATTATCCTACTTATATAGCTATCCTTGATTCAAATAGGCCTAAAAATAAGAGAAAGAAACAAACGATTACTTCATAAGAGACTGCAGGTAAGTAGAAAGTTTTGAGAGGATGAATGGTTTCTTAACATTGGAGATAGAAGTCATGTTCTAGTTCTGACCTTGAAAACTTTATAGCTTATCTTTGAGTCCAATAGTATCATGTTAAACGATTGTCATTATTGTCCCTCCTTTTTTATAAATGTCATCTCTGTAGATTTTTTGGCCAAACTTGGTTACAAATTTATAATAAAAGATAATTTTTATGATATCATTATAAATGATACTATAATTATATATGAACAATTAAAATATAGCATATACATAATATCACGATCTATTAGTGTAATGTACACACCCAGTAAACGTCCGAAATTAAATAATATCAGTGAATCCTATCTTTGACATTGTAGGCTTGGTTATATAAACAAGAATAGGATTGACAGGTTAATCAAGGAACATGTCCTTGAGATAGATGATTGTGAATCATTACCTACCTGTGAGTCCTGTCTATTTGGTAAGATAACTAAGTCACCTTTTAAGAAAAAAGGTGAAAGAGCTAACGATGTCCTAGGTCTAATACATACTGATATATGCGGGCCTATGAACATAAGTGCCAGAGGAGGATGCTACTACTTTCTTACATTTACAGACGATCTATCGAGGTATGGGTATGTCTATCTTATGAAGCATAAGTCAGAATCATTTGAAATGTTCAAACGATTTCATGCTAAAGTAGAGAAACAAATTGAAAAGAGTATTAAGATCCTTCAATCAGATCGAAAAGGTGAATACCTCACCAGTGAGTTCCTAATATATTTGAAAGATAATGGGATTCTCTTATAGTGGCCCCTTCTAGAACATCACAAAATATCAGAGAGGAGAAATCGAACCTTGTTAGACATGGTCTAATCCATGATAGACTTTGCGAGTCTGCCAATCTCTTTTTCGAGATTTGCTCTAGAAACTGACTGCTACATTCTAAATAAGGTACCCAATAAATCTGTCGATAAAACTCTATATAAGATGTGGACTGAACGTAAGCTGGTGCTCTCACACCTTAGGGTCTGGGGTTGTCCAGCTTATGTCAAGCGTTTAAAGATAGATAAGCTTGAATCGAAGTTCGATAGATGCTTGTTCGTAGGGTACCCAAAGAAAATTAAAGAGTACTACTTCTACCTCGCTGCAGAATAAAAGATGTTTGTCAGCAGTCGAATAGTCTTTCTGAAAAAAGAGTTTCTTGGTGAAGGATCTAATACCTGTAAAATTGAACTTGATGAAGTTCATAAGGTGCAAGGACCGACACATACAAAATTGGATTTGATTGGTGAATCAAATTCGGAGTCAGTAAAGACATCATTGAGGAGATCCAATAGAATACCGCATCAGTCGGATAGATACTATGATTTTTTAATCCGAGATGGTGACCTCATCGAAGTTGATGAGAACGATAAGGATCCGATCACCTATATGTAGGCCATACAAAGGCTCAACTCTCAAAAATGACTTGACGTCATGAAATTTGAGATAGAGTCCAAGAAGATCAATAGTGTATGGTCACTAGTTAATCCGTTCGAAGGGATAAAACTTATAGGATATAAATAGATTTTTAAGAGAAAAAAAGAGCGAACGGAAAGGTAGAGACCTATAAAGTCTGTCTAGTTGTCAAGGGTTACCGTCTACGTTATGGTATTGACTATGATGAGACGTTCTCTCCTGTGGCAATACTCAAATCTATTCAGATTATGTTTGCTATCACTGCACACTTAGATTATAAGATCTGGCAGATGGATGTCAAAATCACTTTCCTTAATGGGGAGCTAGAAGAAGAGGTATATATGATACAACCTGAAGGATTCACATCCATAGATGAATCGAAAGTGTGCAAGCTGAAAAGGTCTATTTATGAACTTAAGCAGGCATCTAGGAGTTGGAGCATGCATTTTGATAAGGTGATCAAAATATATGGCTTCGTTAGGAATAGAGAAGAGCCTTGCGTCTATAAGTAGGCTTCGAATTCTATAGTCATCTTCTTTATGCTGTATGTGGGTGATATACTGTTACTAGAAAATGACATCCCAGCTTTGTAGGGTGTGAAGCTATGGTTATAATCATAATTCTCCATAAAAGATTTGGGAGAAGCATCGTACATCCTTGAGATGAAGATCTATAGGGATAGATCTAGAAGGTTGCTTGGATTATCCCAAACCACGTACATCGATACCTTGTTGAAGTGGTTCAACATGCATAATTTCAAGAAAGGCTATCTTCCAATAGGCCATAGAATTACTCTTTTCAAGAAGGATTATCCAACAACTCCTGAGAAGAAAGAGCGCATGAGTTGAATACCATTTATTTCGACAGTGGAATCTATCATGTATGCTATGACATGTACGAGATCGGATGCAGCCTACTCACTAGGGGTAGTGAGTAGGTACCAATTTGATCCAGGTGAGAAGCATTGGAAGATTATAAAAGTAATTCTTAAGTATTTGAGAAATACTAAAGACCAATGGATAGTGAGTAGGTACCAGTTTGATCCAGGTGAGAAGCATTGGAAGATTATAAAAGTAATTCTTAAGTATTTGAGAAATACTAAAGACCAATGGCTTATCTATGAAGACACTGATCTGAAACTTATGGGATATATTGATTTCAATTTTCAGTCAGATTGTGATGACAGAAGAAGTGTGTCGAACTACGTATTTATCCTGAATGGAGGAGCTATTTGCTGGAAGAGTTCCAAGCAACATGCTAAGTGTCTGATTCTGTATAGGAAGCAAAATATATCGCTTCATCGAATGCTGTAAAGAAGGCGATATCGTTGCAAAAATTTATCGACGAGTTGAAAGTTACACCTTCCATTGATGGCCTTGTATTGCTGTACTATGATAGCTCTAGTGTCATAGCTCAAGCAAAAGAACCCAAGTTGCACCATCGTACCAAGTATGTTCTGCACCGCTATCACCTGGTGCAAGAGATCGTGAATCGAGGTGACATCGAGCTTTAGAAGATCGACGGAAAGGATAACCTAACCGACCCCTTCACTAAAGCTCTTGGGATCAAAGAGTTCGATGATTTCAAATGGAAGATGAGTATAAGATACTACCCCAATTGGCTTTAGTCTAAGTAGGAGTTGTTGGAAATTGTATTCTAAAACCAATCATGTGACGATTGAGTTCATCTTTGTATATGAATTATTGATTATTGAATAAAAGTTATGTTGATATTTTTTATCACAAAATAATATTTTTCTTGAACTCTTGTGTTGTGATGAAGTCCTTAGAACTATGCTAGTGTGCGATAAAGAGAAGATTTATCGAATAGTTCTTAAACATATTCGCGATCAAATAATATGTCATTATAGAACGATGATGTTTATCAAGTGGAGGCCGTTGTGTGCCATAAGGGTTGGTTGTCCTCTTAACCAAGGAGTGTGTTCATACTAGTATGGCATACAGGTGAGATGTAGGGGTACATCATCACTGAACAAGTGACTCACCTGCTGAGCATTCTGCTGTCAAGAGCTGCTCGTGAAACATATGGATATAAGTATTCTTTAGACCTAAGATCACCATAGTGACTTGCAAGCAACTCACTGTACTTTGATGTTGGACTATCTAGATTTCTAATACAGTGACAGAAGGCTACTAGATACAGTCAAATACTTACGAAGTCTAAATGTGAATCAAGATAGAATTGATCCCTCTAGATTATTAGAGTTGATGTATCACTATATTTCAATTTAGTAAAGTCTTACTAGGATAATTTATGAGATAAATTTGAAAGGTTGAAATACAATATGGATAAAGCAATCTCGATTGATAGTTAACCTGAGACCATCCTAGAGTATTTAGGATCAAAAGGATGAATTATGCGGTAACCATGTGTATGGATTCTGAAAAATTTTTTTGCAATAATTTGACCTATCTAAATATTTGAAACTATTGCTAGATAGTATCTCGATTAGTGCAGAAATTAGTTCCTGTGCTACCGGCTTAATATTTGGACCTATGTAGTCACGAACACAAGTCAGACAAAATAGGAAGAAATTGATCTATGTTTATATATCCAATTTGAAAGTACTTGACTTGATTGAATATATAAGCTAACTTGATTGAGAATGAAGTTATGGATCAAACGGGATTGAAGAGTTAACTATGTGTAGCTAACACTATACATGAGGTTCAGGTTCGATCCTGGGGATGAACAGTTTCTGATCTATGATCCATAAAGTATATAAAATATTAGATTTAAGTGCTAATTAATTTTAAATTAAATCTAAATTAATTAAACTTAATTGGGTCAAAAATCTAAGTTAGACTTGATATAAAAATCTTAAAGAGTTTGAGATTAACAGCCTTTCAAAATTATTTTGAACCAGCTTCAAATTGGATTCGAATCAAATCTATTTTTGATGAGATATAAGTTTTTCCACTTGCACTAGAATTCTCTTCTATTATGGGCTGACCAGTACCTAGAGCTTTGCTCATTTAGGATGTCCCATGTGGGTGAGGGAGTGGGTGCAAATAGACTATCATATGTGATGGTAATTCTATTTTATGTAGAAATCTTTCTTTCATGAGTATTAGACTGATTCAAATCAGATTTGAGTTAGGATCCCTATACTTATTAAGTCATAGAAATCATCTATAAATAGAGAAGGTCTCTACTTATAAATGCATAGAAAATAAATCAAATTGAGAGAAGAGAGAAAGAGGCGTGAGAAGAGAGAGAGGTCACTTCCTCTCTCTTGGCCTCTCCCCTTGTTGCCACCCCTCTTCTCTTGGGCATGGATCCTATTTGGGCATCCCACCTGCTGGTATGAGATGTCACACGAGTACATCTCATCCTTCATTTGATTGAATTACGAAGGCAATTGGATTGAAGTACTTTTCTGCGGTGTCTGACGTGCATATGAAGTAGAGGGTCTATACATCCAGGCCTTTGCGAAGGTTTATATCAGATTATTTGAGATTTGATCTCTGATTCTGCTGCTAATCAAGGATTTGATCCTTAATCTTGTAGAAGAATAGAAAAATTTGAGATACAACCTGAGCCTTCTGAGGAGAAATAATTTTTTTTTCTTCAGTCAGATATCTTCAGGACATCATCATCTGACTCGCTACTGACCGTTGCTATAGTAGCCTTTGTTCGATCCCTGAGTTGAGACCAATCTCTGGCTAAATACCCAACTCATCACACCAGTAACATCTAGCCTTGCTCAAGTCCCTTATTCTGGACTTGGACCACCCTCGTCATGATCTTCTGTCGCTCCATCTACCGCCTCTTGCTCCTCCAAACCCACCAAAATTGAGCTGCCACCACCTGAACTCGAAGCTAGGGGTTCTCCTTTCTGAGAACCTCATTCTGAAGAATCACCATAGTGATCTCATCCATCTTGATGGTACTCTTTTTCACTAGAAGAGTAGTCACCAAAGACTCATATGAAGGAGGAAGCGATGCTGGCAAGACCAGCACCTTAATTTTCTCCTCAACTTTCTCACTAGTGCTGAGAATATCGGTGAGGATCTTCTAAAAGTGGCTGATATGCTCCTGCATGCTTTGTCCCTCAATCATCTACAGCTGATAGAACAACCTCCAGAGGAAGAAAATATTGGTGAGAGACTTTACGATGTACAACTCCTCGAGCTTCGATCACAGCACCATCAAAAAAATCTCGTCAAGCACATAGATCACCACCTCATCTGTTAGGTATAAGCAGATCATACTCACCGTCTACATCTAGAGCCACCTCCAATCCTACATCTCCATGGTAGTCAGCTTCTCCTCGCACAAGAAAGCATCGATCAACCCTTGCTAGATAAACACGTCTTTCACCCTCGCTTGCCACAAGAAAAAATTATTCATTCTATTGAACCGGTTGATCTCCATCTTGATTGTGCATGTCTTCTCTATCTTCTATCTTGATTACTATCACCGCAACCTATACTCTGGTACCACTTTGCTCTGATACTAATTTGCTCTAATATCAATTATTGTGCAGGATTCGGTACCACGTGTTGCAGTAGGAAGAAAGAAAAAATAAAATAAGAAACACAATATAAATACATAGATCGGTCTCAAGCCTACCTCCACGGGGCATGCAAACTTCACTATGAGAGAATAAAACATAACAATATAAGAAAAATATACCACTCAACTCTTGTACAAGAGTCTCTCAATAAGAAGCCTCAAAATCTTTATAAAAGCTCTCTGAAATCTTTTTTAAAGTCTTTCTGTACCTCCAGAATATTACCAGCTATCCAATGCAATAAACGGCTTTCAATCAGAGCTATATAGGCTCCAAAATATCCAAAAGAGTATTATACTAGGAATATCGAGTCCAAATCAATCTTAGAACTATTTGTAGCCATCCGATCATGATTGGCTCGTACTAGAGCATCCAATCGTGCACTACAGCCTCAGATCAAGTCTGATCATGCTCGAATTGAGTTTCAGCAATCTGATCATAACCGCATGCGATCTGAACCGTCAAATAACGCACAATGCTCCTGGACCATGCTTAGGCCATGTGATCAATCCATGCGGCCTCCATGGACCATCCAGCACCCTGCAGTCCATGGTGGATCACGACAAGGCATTGGTCCTAGGTGCCTGCTCGCCCACTGGGCCGACCTACACATGTGCCCTTGTTGGACCCATCAGTGTGTTAGGCCGTCTGCTCCTAGGCATGCGCATGCATCTACCAGGCCCGACTGCGCTGCCATCGGCCTCCGCTGTCTCGTGAGCCATGCCACCTGCTCCAAGCCTTCTTTCGCACATATCTTCACCGTTTGGACTCTATTTGGACTGTTCTTGGGCTCGTTGGATCTCGCTGTGGGCTCGGTGTGGATAGAATCTCAAGGCATCAAATCTTAACACCTTCATATGGCAAATGAATGGGTAAGTACTCTATTGAGTCAAAGAATCCAGGAAAGAAGATCCATTCTAATTTGCATAGTATAACAATAATATATTATTCCATCTATATCAAATCATCCATCCATAATACTGTTGAGCATAAATCTCTAAAGAATTTACTTAACTCAGTTATGGGCTTCCACACTTGATTTGGTAGTGTACTAAAGGCAATTGGTAGCAAACACTCTATAAACACATGACTGTCATGACTTTTCAGATTGAATAATTTTTTTTCTTTCAAATTTACACATCTGCATAAATTGGAGGCATATCCATCAAGTATTTGTATCTCCTTGACCCAATTACGCATAGCTCTTTTTGCTTCATGGTTAAGGTAAATTTTGCTTTCGGTTTCATCATTTTCTATTAGCTAGTTCTTGCAATTCTAGATCCCTTCACTTACAATACTCCAAATCCATTCTTGCTTTCACGTTGTCTTTGGTTTTGCCTTTAATATCTGTTGGGTATAAAATACCCCCCGGCCGAAGTTTGTAAAAGACCGACCCTTCCAGGACTTTTCCAGCTTCTGACCTTGTGCGGCGTCTCTCTGAACCCCCTCGACCGTCCGAGCTTCTGGACTTCTCCGACAATGAGCTTCTCCATCCATCTACCGGGCCGCTCCAAAGGCTCTCTAAGCCTCACTATCAGCTGACCTTCTACAGTGATCAACTATTCTCCGAACTTCTTTCGAACTTCGTCAATATCCGAGCTTCTTAGACAATGAGATTTCTACAGTAATCAGACTCCATCCAAGTTTCTACGACGGTCGACCGCTTTCAGGATTCTAATCGAGCTCCTGTGAGAACCGAACTCCTACTACGAGCGGTCTATTCCGAACTTCTACTATGAGCGGTCTACTCCGAACTTTCACTATGAGCGATCTACTCCGGATCTCTACTATAAATAAATTTTTTCTGAACTTCTATTACAGACAGACTTCAGTCGAGCTCCTACAGTGGACAGATCCCAGACGAGCTTCTACAATGGGACAGGACCCACCAGCCAGGTCGCTACACCGAGCTCCCATGACAACCGATCTTCGATCGAGCTTCTACAATAAGCGATCTCCTTTTGACCTTCTACAAGAACCAGACTCCGTCCGAACTTTCATAGTGGATGGATATCGGACAAGCTCCTACGACGGACGGACTACGGCAGTTGGATTTCTACAACGATCGATCGCCTCTGATGTCTGTCGAACCTCTCCAACGCCATTCGAGGTCCACCGTCGGCCGACCCTCTGTCAGATTCCTCATGAAATCGGACTTCTCCAATGGATAATCTTCAGATGAGCTTCCACATCAGACAAATCTCAGATGGGCTTCCCTAGCAACCGGACTCCTACCGGACTTCACCAACAGAAAGTCTCCATCCGAGCTTCTACAGTAGATGACTCCCGTCTGTAGTATCAGCGCCTAAGGCATCCGACAACAGTAGACTCATCAGCAGCCTCAAAAATATCCGAGCTTCTCTTAGATCGACAGGATAGAGAGCCATTCCACTCCATCGGATATCCCAGTCGAGCTTCAGCTGACAGATCCGAACTCTCTGGCAAGTCACGACGGTGGCCACTACCCTGCTCCACTCTCTGCAACAGATTCTATATGGCTCCATCATTCTCTGGCAAGTCACGACAACGGATACCACTCCACTCTCCGTAACAAACTCCATGTGGCCCTGAACGACCCCTGATGCCACTACTCTCCGTAACAAACTCCGAGCAGCTCTGAACAGCCCACTACCAGGCGATTACAGATGTTGCTGTCAATCAGTTACGTTCTCTATCTATAAAAAGGGATCTCCAGATACGTTCTTCTCTAAGCTCTAAACTCTATCTCAAAACTCTGCTAAAATTCTCACACGAGCACTCCATTTCTGTTGAAGCAGAGTACTGACTTAAGCATCGGAGGATCTTGCCGGAGCATCTCCAACTCCGATTAAGACTTCCCTTGTAGGTCCCAACGGCGGCCGGAGTCATCTCGACTCCAGCAACTCCGACTTCAATGGAATTCTGCACCAAAAGAATTGGTGCTAGAGGAAGGGGCTGTGTCTTCGCAGTACCCTTATTCTTGAAGGAGTGCTCAATGGGACTGCCTCCAGTCATCTTCTCCGATGTCCTCCTGTCCTTCTCCTACTAGATCTCCACCTGATGCCTCCATGAAAGGCATCCACCAAGCGATCCACAGCCTTCGCGGCCAGATCTCAGGCTCCGGCCTCGCCTCTAGCTTCCCAGGCTCCTCCTCCGACAACGGCAGTCGACGGATTCATTCGACGCCAACCTGAAAGTAGGAAAGATCGGCCAAAGGCCCTGCCGCAATCGGAGCCGTGAAGGAGGGAAGAACAGCCTGGAGATCGGCCTCCAGTCGGAATCATCAACACCATCTCTGAAGGGTCTCGAAGGGGAGTGGCCAGTGGATCGGTCAGACCGCTCAAGCGGCAAAGAACTGAAGGACCTATAACCTTTACTGAAGAAGACGTCTGGGAGATCCAATTCCTCTATAATGATGCGGTTATAGTTTCTTTAAATATTGCTGATTATGATGTATGCCGCATTCTTGTTGATAGTGGAAGCTTGGCCAATATTTTATTTTATGATGTATTCTCAAAAATATCCATCCCTGATGGTCGGTTAGGGCCGGTTAGCTCCCCGTTGGTAGGGTTTACTGGCGATGCAGTGCCGGTGGAAGGAGTAATAACCTTGACTGTAGTTGCAGGTCGGTATCCAAAGCAATCTAGAGCGCTGGTGGATTTTCTAGTGGTGAGGGCACCATCTGCCTACAACGCAATCCTCGACCGACCTAGCCTCAACGCCCTCCGAGCTGTAGTATCAACCTACCATTTGAAGTTAAAATTTTCTACTAGCCAGGGGGTCGGAGAAGTCAGAAGAGATTAAGTCCTAGGTAGACATTGCTACAACATAGCCCTTCAGAGAAAGGGACAGTCCGACCCCTGCCCGGTTGATGGATTGGACACTCGCGACGATCTTGCTGAAGAAAGGGGTGAGCCAATTGAAGATCTTGTCTCAATTTCTTTGAACGATGGGAATGAAGAACATGTGGTGAAGATCGGCTCCAACTTGGGGGAAGAGGTGCGGACACAGCTTATCAACTTTTTATAAAGGAATGCGGACGTTTTCGCTTGGGCTCCGACGGACATGCCAGGGATCAATGCTGAAGTTATGAAACACCGTCTGACTGTTGATCCCAAACACCGACCGATGAACTAAAAAGTTCGAAGTCATGCGTCGGAAAGGCAGATGGCAATAGCTGAGGAAGTTGATAAACTTCTGAAAGCCGGGTTCATCAGAGAGGTGAACTATCCGAGCTGGGTTTCCAATGTGGTCCTGGTTAAGAAGACGAACGGTAAATGGAGGATGTGCATAGACTTCAAAAAGCTAAATAAAGCCTGCCCGAAGGACAGTTATCCTCTGCCCAGAATCGACCAATTGGTGGATGCAACCTCGGACCACGAGCTTCTCACTTTCATGGATGCATTCTCTGGCTACAATCAAATTCGGATGGCGCCAGAGGATGAAGAAAAAATTGCTTTTATTACTAACCATGGCTTTTATTGTTATAGGGTCATGCCTTTTGGCCTCAAAAATACAGGGGCAACCTATCAACGGTTGGTAAACAAGATCTTCAGAGAGCAGATCGGCCGCAACATGGAGGTCTACATGGATAATATGTTCGTAAAAAGTAAATCCTCGATGAACCACGTCGCCGACCTTGAGGAGACCTTCAGCGCCCTCCGAAAATATAAGATGAAGCTGAACCCAGTCAAGTGAGCTTTTGAAGTAACCTCAGAAAAATTTTTGGGCTTTATGGTATCGGGGCGCGGGATCGAAGCAAATCCGAAAAAGATTCATGCCATCCAGAAAATGACCACCCCGAAGTCAATAAAGGAAGTTCAGTGCCTTACTGGGAGAGTAGCGGCCCTAAATCACTTCGTCTCAAGATCGGCCAAGCGATGCCTGTCTTTCTTTCAGACTCTCAAGCAGCCGAAGAACTTCTGTTGGACCTCTGGATGTCAGCAAGCATTCGAAAAGCTAAAAAACTACCTCGGCTCATCTCCACTATTGGCAAAGTCCGAGCCTAGAGAGGAGTTGTTCCTGTACCTGGCAGTCTCCCCTGTGGCCCTTGCAGCAGTTCTGATTAAGGAAGAAGCAAAAATTCAACGACCGATCTACTACATAAGCCAAGTATTGAGAGACGCCGAAACCAGGTATACTAAGTTAGAGAAACTAACTTACGCCTTGTTGGTTGCAGCTCGGAGGCTCCGATCTTACTTTCAGGGGCACACCATAATACTGCTCACCGACTAGCCGATCAAGGTGATTTTGCATCGAGCGGATGCCTCTGGGAGGATAGCGAAGTGGGCAGTCGAGCTCATGGAGTTCGACATCGACTATCGATCTCGACCGACAATAAAAGTCCAGATATTAACAGACTTCGTGGTGGAATGCACTATCCCGGAAGAGGCCGAACTTGGACAAGATGAAGCCAACAACCCAGGGCTCCAACCGAACTCTCCGGAAGAAAGAACAAATCTCCCCGATGGTTTTTGGGCCCTCTACGTGGATGATTCTTCCAACATGTCAGGCGCAGGCGCAGGCCTGATCTTGGTCAATCCAGATGGAATTATCGTGGAGTATGCGCTACACTTCGAATTTTCTGTGATAAATAACGAAGCAGAATACGAAGCTCTGATTACGGGACTAAGGATCGCCAAAGAGTTAGAAGTAGATCGGCTTCAAACCTACAGTGACTCCCAATTAGTAGTGGGGTAGGTCGGTGGAAATTATGAAGCTCGAGAGGATAGTATGGCCAAGTATCTAGAAAAGATAAGGGAGATCATCCCTACCTTCGACAGCTTTAATATCAGGCAGATCCCGATAGCAAAAAATATCAGGACCGACCTTCTCTCCAAGTTGGCTACACTGGCCCCGGCCGAACTGCCTAGAGAAGTCTTCTTCAAAGTTCTAAAGCGCCCAAGTATGAAAGAATCACAGCTTGTGATGGAGATCAGCCATGAACTCAGTTGGATCGACCCCTTGGTTGCATACCTCAAGGACGGGGTTCTTCCTCCTGATGCAAAAGAAGCTCAAAAGCTTAGGAACCAGGTCTCTCGATATATCCTTTATGAAGGCAAGCTGTACAAAAGGTTGTACTCTTTGCCCCTCCTGAAATACCTCCGGCCTTCTGAAGCCAACTTCGCCTTGAGGGAGGTACATGAGGGAGTATGTGGAAGTCACCTGGGGGCCAGATCTTTATCCCACAAACTGCTCCGACAAGGCTATTACTGGCCTACCATGTACCACGACTCCGTCGAATATGTCAGAAGGTGTGATCGGTGTCAGAGATATGCAAATATCCAGAGGCAACCTGCCTCCGAGCTTACACCATTGAGTGTCCCAAGGCCATTCGCGCAATGGAGAATGGATATCCTCGGACCTTTTCCCATGGCATCCGGGCAGCAAAAGTTCCTCCTGGTGGCAATAGACTATTTCACCAAGTGGGTCGAGGCTGAGTCTTTGGCAAAAATCACATAAGCTAAAGTGCAGGACTTCATCTGAAAGTCAATTGTCTGTAGGTTCGGCCTACCCAGAACCCTCATTACTGATAATGGGCGGCAATTTACTGGAGCAGGATTTGTTGAATTTTGTGAGGACCTAAATATCTCCCATAACTTCACTTCGGTAGCCCATCCACAGGCAAACGATGAGGCCGAGGTGACTAACAGGACTCTGTTGCAAGGAATCAAGGCGAGACTTGAAAAAGCAAAGGGAACTTGGGTAGATGAGCTTTATCACGTGCTGTGGGCATACCGAACTACCCAGAGATTGCCCACGGGGGAGACCCCCTTTGCCTTGACCTTCGGGACAGAGGCCGTGATCCTGATTGAACTCAAACTCCCATCAGTGTGAGTCATGGCATTTGACGAGCAGCGCAACCCACAGGATCTCAAGGCCAACCTCGACTTGTTAGAAGAAAAACGGAAGATAGCTCAAGTTCGGATGGCAGCTTACAAGCAGAAAGTAGCTCGCTACTATAATTTTTGGGTCAAAAGCAAAGCTTTCAGAGCGGAAGATCTGGTACTTCGGCGAGCCACTGTCTCACAACCTCAGAATCAAGGGAAACTTGCCCCAAAATGGGAAGGCCCGTATGAAGTTAAGGAGGTAGTTCGGCCTAGAACATACTATCTAAAAGAGCTTGGGGGAGTGGAGCTTCCGCAACCATGGAATTCGAAAAATCTACAGATGTATTACCAATAACTTTGTCTTCAATAAAAATTTTATATTTACATTTTTATTCTTTTAGCATGAGCTTATAACGACAGGAAGTAACTCCCTTATTCAGTCAAAATTAAGCATGTCAGGAACAGGAGGAGAACCTCATCCTAACACGAGCAAAGTCGAAGGCTCGATTACTTAAAGATCGGATAGGGGGAGAGGCCTTCGCAACGACCCTTATGTACCCCCACAGCCTTGTTAGGAACAGGAGGAGAACCTCATCCTAACATGAGCAAAGTCGAAGGCTCGGTTACTTAAAGACTGGATGGGGGGAGAGGCCCTCGTAACGGCCCTTATGTGTCCCCACAGCCTTGTTAGGAACAGGAGGAGAACCTCGTCCTAACATGAGCAAAGTCGATGGCCCGGTTACTTAAAGATCGGATGAGGGGAGAAGCCCTCGCAACGGCCCTTATGTACCCCCACAGCCTTGTTAGGAACAGGAGGAGAACCTCGTCCTAATATGAGCAAAGTCGAAGGCCCGGTTACTTAAAGATAGGATGGGGGGAGAGGCCCTCGCAACGGCCCTTATGTGCCCCCACAGCCTTGTTAGGAACAGGAGGAGAACCTCGTCCTAACATGAGCAAAGTTGAAGGCCCGATTACTTAAAGATCGGATGGGGGAGAGACCCTCGCAACGACCCTTATGTGCCCCCACAGCCTTGTTAGAAACAGGAAGAGAACCTCGTCCTAACATGAGCAAAGTTGAAGGCCCGGTTACTTAGAGACCGGATGGGAGGAGAGGCCCTTGCAACGGCCCTTATGTGCCCCCACAGCCTTGTTAGGAACAGGAGGAGAACCTCATCCTAACATGAGCAAAGTCGAAGGCCCAGTTACTTAGAGATCGGATGGAGGGAGAGGCCCTTGCAGTGGCCCTTACGTGCCCCCACAGCCCTGTTAGGAATAGAAGGAGAACCTCATCCTAACATGAGCTGAAATTGACTGTCGGGAATAAAAGAAGATCCTCGTCCTGACACAAACAAAGATCCAGTCGATCAAGACCAGACGAGGAGGAAAGCCTCCTCAATGGTACTTCTACACTCCCACGACCCTGCTAGAAGCAAAGAGAAAACCCTCACTCAAACACAAAAAAAAAAAGAAGATGATAAGGGAAAGCGACGAACTACACCAGCGATAAGTGAAAAACAAACTACATCAAAGATACAAGAAACCTCGTCTCAACGAGGAAGGATGCTCCTATCAAGAAATCCTCAGTCAATAAAAGGGAACTCAGCTCAAGCCGAGGAGAAATCAATTTTCTCAAAGTAACGAGAAGTTTGGGTCTCCAAGCTCGAGCACTGGGAGGAAGCATCAAACTCAAATGGCCTCGAAAAGACCTACAGTCATGAACCAAAAAGGCAAATCAATACGGCGACGATCGAGAACCTTCAAACAATGTCAGCACAGAACAAGATAAAAGATGAAAGAAGTTCGGTAAACAACGACTCAAAGCGAGAATAGACGAGGAATCACAAACAACGCCGACGTCAACAAGACGGAAGATAAAAGAAGTTCGGCAAACAATAATTTAATACAAGAATGGACAAGGTAATGAAAAATTTTCCTTTCATTTCATTAGTGAAGTGTACATTACAAGGCCTTGAAGGCCAAAGAGAGAAACAACAAGAAAGAAAAGGAATACAAGGCAAAAAAACTCCAAGGAAGCTCGATACCATCAGACTTCGAACTCTCAATTTCAGCCATCGTCGAGGATTGCTTTAAGTACCTGACTTCTTCTTCCAACCCCCTTTTGGATTAACAATTACTCCAGCATTATCTTCGAAGTACATGTAGACGCCATCCTTTTTGCGCCATGACTTCCGCTGCCTCACAATGACGGTGGGCATGACCTTCTTCCTGAGGTCGGGTTTTCCCTTCTTTCTGACTTCTTCTTCCAGTCCCCCTTTAGCTTCCCCCCTCCACAGGATCGAAAAGTACTCATGCTCGAGGATGTGTCACAAATGCGGGCTCTGGGCGATCAAAGCAAAATGCAGCTGGATCTGTCTCTTCTACCCTCGCCTTCTTCGCCAACCCGGAAGCTGCAGCGCCTTCCCTCTTGTGGGCTTTGAGACTCTGGGCTGACATCCAAACCACATCCGCATCCATATCGGCAACAAAGAAGGGACCGAAGGAACTCCCGTGCAAAGTGAGATCCCCAGAGGGGGGAGGCGGGTTTAGGCGACGGAGTCTGGAGCAATAATGACTGCAGGACTCCACTGGCCAGTCTATAACCACCGCATGGCCCACTCACTGTGGCAAGTGGCTGGAGGTGGCCAATAGTTGGTAAAACCATTATTGCTCCGTACCTGCGATAGTGCTTCAGTGAGAATTCCAAAAAGAAAAAATCTTTTTCGAAGAGGCTCCAGTACCAGCATGCCGAACGTCAAAATATCTAGCAACCATCAAGTGCAAAAATCGAAGGGGGCAACTTCGGTCGTGAGAATTTCTCTGTACTTTCTTCATTCAAAACCCAAACTCAGAAGTAGGGGGACTGGTATTGGGTAGAAAATACCCTCCGATCGAAGTTTGTAAAAGACCGACCCTTCAAGGGCTTTTCCAGCTTCCGATCTTGTGTGGCGTCTCTCTGAACCCCCTCGACCGTCCGAGCTTCCGGACTTCTCCGATAATGAGCTTCTCCATCCATCTACTGGGCCACTCCAAAGGCTCTCTAGGCCTCACTATCAGCCGACCTTCTACAGTGATCGACTATTCTCCAAACTTCTTTCAGACTTCGTTAATATCCGAGCTTCTTCGACAATGAGATTTCTACAGTAATCAGACTCCATCCAAGTTTCTACGACGGTCGATCGCCTTCAGGATTCCAACCGAGCTCCTGCGAGAGCCGAACTCTTACTACGAGCGGTCTACTCCAAACTTCTACTACAAGCGGTCTACTCCGAACTTTCACTACGAGCGGTCTACTCCGAATCTCTACTGTAAACAAATTTCTTTCAAACTTCTATTACAGGCAGACTTCAGTCGAGCTCCTACAGTGGACGGATTTCAGATGAGCTTCTATAATGGGACAGGACCCACCGGCCAGGTCACTACATCGAGCTCCCATGACAACCGATCTTCGACCGAGCTTCTATAATAAGTGGTCTCCTTTCGGCCTTCTACAAGAACCAGACTCCGTCCGAACTTTCATAACGGATGGATATCCAACGAGCTCCTATGATAGACGGACTACGATAGCTGGATTTTTACAATGATCGATCGCCTCCGATGTCTGTCGAATCTTTCCAACGCCATCCGAGGTCCACCACCGGCCGACCCTCTGCCAGATTCCTCATGAAACCGGATTTCTTCGATGGATAATCTTCAGACGAGATTCCACATCAAGTAAATCTCAGACGGGCTTCCCTAGCAATCGGACTCCTATCGGACTTCACCAACAGAAAGTCTCCATCCGAGCTTCTACAGCAGATGACTCCCGCCTGTAGCATCAACGCTTAAGGCATCCGATAACAGTAGACTCGTCAGCAGCCTCAAAAATATCCGAGCTTCTCCTAGATCGATGGAATAGAGAGCCATTCCACTCCATCGGATATCCCAGCCGAGCTTCAGCCGACAGATCTGAACTCTCTGGAAAGTCACGACAGTGGCCACTACCCTGATCCACTCTCTGCAACGGATTCCACATGGCTCCACCACTCTCTGGCAAGTTGCGACAACGGACACCACTCCATTCTCCGTAATAAACTTCACGTGGCCCTGAACAACCCCTGACGCCACTACTCTCCGTAACAAACTTCGGACGGCTCTGAACAGCCCACTACCAAGCAGTTACAGACGTCACTGTCAATCAGTTACGCTCTCCATCTATAAAAAGGGACCTCCAAATACGTTCTTCTCTAAGCTCTAAACTCTATCTCAAAACTTTGCTAAAATTCTCACTCGAGCACTCCATATCTGTTGAAGCAGAGTACTGACTTGAGCGTCAGAGGGTCTTGTCGGAGCACCCCCAACTCCGATTTAGACTTCCCTTGCAGGTCCCGACGGTGGCCACGGTCATCTCGATTCCAGCAACTCTGACTTCGACGAAATTCTGCACCAACAATATCTATGATTATATTAAACACATTATCAAACATATTTTTTTCTATATGCATCACATCTAGATTATATCTGATCAAATTAGTTTTCCAATATGACAAGTCCCAAAGTATGCTTTGCTTTATCCAATTATGTATAACCCCATATCTATTACATCTAAATGAACCTCAGTTATCTTTGGAAGAGAAAAAACAACTTCTCACAATTCATCCCCAGTCAACCTATAGGGAGGTTGATCTTTTTCAAACTAATTTTTATAGAATGCATCCCTATTTCTTATGAATACATGATCCATAGGCAGAAATTGGCGATGACAATCAATCCAAAAATTTTTACCATCATGTTTCAAAGTGAATGCCTTTGATCACTCCATACAATATGGATATATCAATTTTCCTACTGTACTCCAGCCGAACAATATACCATATCATATATTAGGACACTTTCTTTCCACAATAATTTCAGCTCATCTATCAAAGGTTGTATATATATATCTATCCTACTCTTTAGATTATATGGATCAAAGATAATCAAAGTCAAGAATATATAAAGAGTAGTCATGCATGGTTCTGGAGGAAGATTGTAAAGAGTAACAATTACAGGCTGGTAAGAATATGGTGCAGCTGATTAACTATATGGGGTAAAATCATTAGCACATAAGCCTAACATAACATTTCATGGTATTGTGATCATCATGCACTTGCATGGACTTGAGGAGACCTGCAATGGAGCCCTCTGCAAGAGTCCATGACAATCTGGACTCTCTAAGGATAGCAAATGCCATGCTCTAGACGCTGCACAGCCTGAACCTTGTAGCAGTGATCTAGTCCGCATCCCCCTCGCTTTCAGGGATCTGGGATGCACGTCCAAATCTGATCTACTAGCCCTAACACCCTTTGGACTTGGGCTAAGGGCGTGGTACCTCGGGGCTTATAGACCTGGACTAAAACCATTGGTTTGAGGAGAGTCCTTGTTGGACCAGAACTTTTTGGCAACATTTCAGCCTGCGCACATCTTCATTATGTACCTTATCTCCCACCTTTCTAGATCTCATCTAGGCGAACCATTAAGACAGTAAGGTGTGCTTTTTGTGCCCTCCTCCTTACTTTAATCCCAATAAAAATCAAGATCCAAGTGAAGAGAAACTCCCCGTCCAATAGGAACTCCCAGCACAGAAATCTGCAGCCTAACCACATGCAACCCTGATTTCTTTCCTCTTGGATGCACCTCCCTGATTTCTCTCTATGAGAAATCCCCTTCTTCCTCTTCCGTGGATGACCTGAGCATAAAGATACTACTAGGAGAGAGACTCCCAAGCAGATAGGAGTCTCTCTTCTTGCTAGTGTGCATTGTCTTGTCCTACGCATATCAAGAGATTTGATGAGGGGGCGTGCCTCCTTTCTCTTCCTAGGAGGTGCACCCCCTTAGGGCTTCTTGGCGGCTGGAAAATCAGAGAGAGAAAGAGATGTAGGAGAAAAAGATTCAATTCATTCATCACAAATTAGGGTATACAAGCTATATATATATACTCATATACATAACCTAAATCCTAGCCCAAAAACTCCCTAAGCTAACCCAATACTTGAAAGCACTCAACCCAAACCCAAGTACATGATGTGCTCTCACCCTCATGGATCCAAATCTGGTCCAAACCTGGATTAGCCTTCTGAAGACCCAAATCCCCTGAGTCTCGAGCCCGTAGAGGCTGAACCTCCACACTAGGACCAAATCAATCCTAGCCCTAGGACCCAAATCGATCCTAGAATCTTGGAGACAAGTCCATGGCTCCTCTTGTGGTCTGCCAAGGCTTTGGAGACCCACACATGCGCCAACAATCTCTATCTTGATGCTCCCAAGCTTTGGCAAATCTAGCAACATTCTCCTACATGCTTCCACTGTCGCTGCATGCTCTGACAGTCTCTTTTGTGAACATTCTTATCACCACCAACCCTCTTCAGCTTTTGTGTGCCCTTGGAGACCCTTTGGGATGACTGCCTCCTCAGCTAAAGATCTTTGGCTTGCTCTTTTACACCATCTTGAAAATTATAGACTCCCTTCTGCTAAGCAGCTGCATCACTTGCCCTAAACTTTTCTAGAGAAATCCATAGCATTCCTTAACCAGCACTCGTGGCAACTGAAACCTTCTCCACCTGTGAAGCCACCTTTGTCTGGTGCTCCATTTGAATTCGAAGTCACCTGATGTCGCAAAAGCTAACTCTGTTACCCGAGTCACCCAAGGTCAACCATCCAACATGATACTACTAGGCCTACCACTGCACCTCGATCACCATCACTGTCTTTTCAGATCCTTCGCACTCTGCGGATCCCTCCGAAATTATTTCGGATACTTCCGCATCCCGTGGGCACTTTCAAAACCCAAAAGCTGATCCAACTCTTCTAACCCAGTGACTGAATCTAGAAAATTCTCCTCTAACACTTTATCCTCTTCTGCCTCTGCACCAACCATCGCTTCAGCATCACCTGAAAGAACTGTAGCTCAAATCCTGTCCTGAGCTAAGACCCATCTATCTCAATTCGAAGTTCATCATAGCCTCCGCATAGGTATCCAAATCTTGTCTTACTGCAAATAAGTCATCTGACATGATCTTTCCAGAGCCTCGATCCATGATGCCTGCAACTCCACATAAATCCATGCAATGCATCACCACCGTTGGTGCTGGAATCAGACATCTATCCCTACATCTCTTGGCTCTAAACCTGTGCCAAACTATTCTCTATCTATGCAGGTATCTCTGGCTGGTGCTCCACCTGAATCACAACTCCTCCAAATGCCCTTGCAGAAGATAAAACTGAAGGGAAATGAAACTATTTCTCTTCGGAAGGCCTAGATTGCATCTAAAAAGTTTTCTATTCATCTACATGATTAAGAATCAAATCCTTATCTGATTAGTAGTAAAATCAGAGGTCAAATCTTAAATTATCTGAATTAAACTTTCGTGAAGGCCTGAATGTGCAGACCCCCTACTTCGCATGCGTGCCAAACGTTATAGGAAAGTAGGATGAACTCCGATTCAATCATCTTAGCAATCCAATCAAACGAGAGAGGAGATATGCAGGTATGAAACCTCACACCAGTAGGTGGGATGTCCAAGGAGAACCCACACCCAAGGGAGAAGGGGCGGCAACAAAGGAGAGAGGCCAAGGAGAAGAAGGGACCTCTCTCTCTTCTCAGTCTCTCTCTCTCTTTCTCTCTTCTTTCAATCAAATTTGTTTGCTATGTGTTGGTGCAAAAATCCTCCTGCGTCGGAGAAGCTGGAGTCAAGAGAGTCCCGATCGCCGTCGAGACCTGCAAAGGAAGTCTAAACCAGAATTGGGGGTGCTCCGGCAAGACCCTCTGATGCTCAAGTCAGTTCTCTGCCTCAACAAGAATGGAGTGCTCGAACAAAAATTTTAGCAAAGTATTGAGATAGAAAATGAAAGCTTAGAGAGTAACGTATCTGGGGTCCCCCTTTTTATAGGCGGAGGGTGCAATAGATTGATAGCGATGTTTGTAACCGTCTGTCAGTGGGCCGTTCGGAGCCAGGAGGAGTCTGTTATGAAGAGTAGTGGAGCAGAATCGTGGCCATTACTGTGGCCTGCCAGGGAGTGATGGAGCCGTGCGGGCCTCGACGCAGGAAGTGAAGCAGAGACGTGGCAGTTACTGTGGCCTGCCAGGGAGTGATGGAGCCGCACGGGCATCATCACAGGAAGTGGAGCAGAGACGTGGCAGTTACTCAGGCCTGCCAGGGAGTGATGGAGCCGTGCGGGCTTCATCGCAAGAAGTGGAGCAGAGACATGACAGTTACTGTGGCCTGTCAGGGAGTGATGGAGCCGCACAGAATCCATCGCAGGAAGTGGAGCAGAGCCGTGACCGTTACTCAGGCCTGCCAGGAAATGATGGAGTCACGTGGAATCCATCGTAGGAAGTGGAGTAGAGCCATGACCGTTACTCAGGCCTGCCAGGGAATGATGGAGCCACACGGAATCCATCGTAGGAAGTGGAGCAGAGCCGTGGCCGCAACTCAGGCCTGCCAGGGAATGATGGAGCCGCATGAAATCCATCGCAGAAAGTGGAGCAGAGCCGTGGCCGTTACTCAGGCCTGCCAGGGAATGATGGAGCTGTGTGAAATCCATCGTAGGAAGTGGAACAGAGCCATGGCCACTACTTAGGCCTGTCGATCAAAGTTCGGTTGAGGTGCCTGGCGGAGAGGGGTGGCCACCCATTTGAGAGGAGCTCGGAGTCTGGCTCTTGCAGGAGTCCGGGCGAAATCTTCCTGCAGTTGAAGTCAGGGATGAAGTCCGGCTCCCGTAGGAGTCCGGGCGAAGTCCTCCTTCAGTTGAAGTCGAGGACGAAGTCTGGCTGCCGTAGGAGTCTGGGCGAAGTCTTCCTTCAGTTGAAGTCGAGGATGAAGTCCGGCTCCCGTAGGAGTCTGGGCAAAGTCTTCCTTTAGTTGAAGTTGAGGACGAAGTTCGGCTCCCATAGGAGTCCAGGTGAAGTCTTTCTTCGACTGAAGTCGAGGATGAAGTCCGGCTCCCGTAGGAGTCCGAGCGAAGTCTTCCTTCAGTTGAAGTCGAGGACGAAGTCCGGCTCCCGTAGGAGTCCGGGGAAGTCTTCCTGCAGTTGAAGTCGGAGATGAAGTCTGGCTCCCGCAGGAGTCCGAGCAAAGTCTTCCTTCAGTTGAAGTTGAGGACGAAGTCCGACTCCCGTAGGAGTCCAGGCGAAGTCTTCCTTCAGTTGCAGTCGGGGATGAAGTTCGGCTCCCGTAGGAGTTCGGACGAAGTCTTCCTTCAATTGCAGTCGGGGATGAAGTCCAGCTCCTGTAGGAGTCCGGATGAAATCTTCCTTCAGTTGAAGTCGAGGATGAAGTCCGGCTCCCGTAGGAGTCCGGGCGAAGTCTTCCTTCAGTTGAAGTCGAGGACGAAGTTCGGCTCCCGTAGGAGTCCGGGCGAAGTCTTCCTTCGACTGAAGTCGAGGACGAAGTCCGGCTCCCATAGGAGTCTGGGCGAAGTCTTCCTTCGACTGAAGTCGAGGATGAAGTCCGACTCCCATAGGAGTCCGGGCGAAGTCTTCCTTCAGTTGAAGTCGAGGATGAAGTCTGGCACCCGTAGGAGTCCGGGCGAAGTCTTCCTTCAGTTGCAGTCGGGGATGAAGTCCGGCTCCCGTAGGAGTCCGGACGAAGTCATCCTTCAGTTGCAATCGGGGATGAAGTCCAGCTCCCGTAGAAGTCCGGATGAAGTCTTCCTTCAGTTGAAGTCAAGGATAAAGTCCGACTCTCGTAGGAGTCCGGGCGAAGTCTTCATTCAATTGCAGTCGGGGATGAAGTCCGGCTCCCATAGGAGTCCGGACGAAGTCTTCCTTCAGTTACAGTCGGGGATGAAGTCCGGCTCCCGTAGGAGTCCGGACGAAGTCTTCCTTCAGTTGAAGTCGAGGACAAAGTCTGGCTCCCATAAGAGTCCGAACGAAGTCTTCCTTCAGTTGCAGTCAGGGATGAAGTCCGGCTCCCGTAGGAGTCCGGACGAAGTCTTCCTTCAGTTGCAGTCGGGGACGAAGTCCGGCTCCCGTAGGAGTCCGGATGAAGTCTTCCTTCAGTTGCAGTCGGGGATGAAGTCTGGCTCCCGTAGGAGTCCGGACGAAGTCTTCCTTCAGTTGAAGTCGAGGACGAAGTCCGACTCCTGTAGGAGTCCGGACGAAGTCTTCATTCAGTTGCAGTCGGGGACGACGTCCGGCTCCCATAGGAGTCCGGACGAAGTCTTCCTTCAGTTGCAGTCGAGGACGAAGTCCGACTCCGGTAGGAGTCCAGATGAAGTCTTCCTTCAGTTACAGTCGGGGATGAAGTCTGGCTCCCGTAGGAGTCCGGACGAAGTCTTCCTTCGGTTGAAGTCGAGGACGAAGTCCGGCTCCCGTAGGAGTCCAGGCGAAGTCTTCCTTCAGTTGAAGTCGAGGATAAAGTTTGGCTCCCGTAGGAGTCCGGGCGAAGTCTTCCTTCAGTTGCAGTCGGGGACGAAGTCTGACTCCCGTAGGAGTCCGAACGAAGTCTTCCTTCAGTTGCAGTCGGGGATGAAGTCCGGCTCCCGTAGGAGTCCGGACGAAGTCTAGAAGGTGGTCGATCATCGTGGAAACTTGGGTAGAGCTCGTCCGTCGTAAAGAATCCAGTCAACGCTGGTGGGGTTTATCCGTCGGCAGAACTTGGGAATGTTGTGGAGGCTCGACCGTCGGAGAGGTTCAGAAAGATGCCGCCGAAGGCCGGACGCCAGTAGAACCCCTGAAGGGTCACTCCCGACACAAACTTCGACTGGAGGGAGAATTTTATACCCAACACCAGTCCCCCTACTTTCGAGTTCGAATTTCGAATGAAGGAAGTATGGAGAAATTTTTTCAGCCAAAGTTGTCCCCTTGAATCCTGTGCACGATCGCCCTCAGATATTCTGGCATTTAATGCGCGCGTGCCGGAGTCTTTTCAAATCGGAGTGATCCGAAGGGACCTTTCGGGATTCCCGCTGGAGCGTTGGTCCAGAAACGGCATAGTAATGGCTCTGTCAGCTGTCAGCCACTTTTGGCCGCCTGCTGTGGCGAGTGGGATGCGTGGCGAGCGTGGGTCAGCCTGGGGAGATTTGCGATTATTATAGCGTCGGATCCCAGGGTCTATTTAAACCCGCCTTTTCGCCTTCAGGAGTCTCATTCCGCCTGAGAGTTTTGTCGGTGTCTGCCTTCTCTCCGAGAGCTCTGACCCTCTTTGGCGTCCACCTTCACCCTACGCGTTCTTCGAGTCATCCCTGTCCTCGCACCTCGGCATCCTTCGAAGTGATTTAGGTTAGTTCCCGAAACTTTCGTTTCTCTTCTTGCCATCTAGGTGCCCTTTCTCCTTCATTTTTCTTTCTGCGCATTCCCCTGGTTTGGCCCCCCGCGAACCTTTCGCCCCTTACTTCGCCTGATTTCTTCAGGATTTTTAGGGTCCTAGCTTAAAATATCTTCTGGCACCTCCACCTCTAGTGGTTTCCAGAGTTCGTCTACCTCAGCCCCCCAGAACCCTCATACTGTAGACGAACCCTCAATTAGGGCTGGGCCTCGTCCAATTTTTGCACCGGGCGCCATTCCTTATTCCCTGACCCCGGATGAGCTTTTATTGATAAGGGTTCAATACGAAGTTCCCCCGGAGTACGATCTGAAACTTTCTGATCCCGCCGACCGGGCTAGCACCCCCCTCCTGGCCGTTTCTGCCTGTACCAGGAGGCCTTCCGTGTCGGGCTCCGTCTTTCGCTTCCGCCCTTCGTCATCACTCTTTTTCATTTTTTAGACATTTCTTTGGCTTCAGTCGTGCCGAATTCCTTTAGGTTTTTGATAGGGTTCCTCTCCCTTTGCCACATAGTCGAAGTCCAGCCATCTCTTTCTTTGTTTAGGTATTTCTGCACCTTCAAGCGCCACCCCTCGGGACTGGTGGTACTTCTCTTCTCAGTTCGGCAAGAAGGGGTTACTGAATGGTGCTTCCTCTTCAATCCATAATTGAAAGGAAAAGTACCTCTACGTCCAATGCCCAACTTTGGAGCTGGGACTGCCCCTTTGGAGTTCCTTGAGGGACTCCGTCCACCGGGCCCCTAGCCTGGGGGAGGATGACCTTCAGGCTGCCCGGAGGCTTCTTAGTTATTCGACTCCTTCCCTTTCCAACCTTCTGAAGGAGCAATTTTTGTTCAACATCGGCTTGAGCCCCCTGGATCCTGCGAGTACCTCATCTTTCCCTTCCTCTTCTTTTCTCTGCTTTTCTTCTCTCTTTTTCTCTCTTCCTTTTTTCTCTTCTCTTTTTTTTTTTTTTTTTGCACATCACTTCTTCCTTTTTCCCTCCAGTACTGATCTCTTTTCTTCTTCTTTCTCTTCTTTTTTTTTTTTAGGAATGGACGCCGAAGCAGCACGGATGCTCGTCAGGGGCCTCAAGGCTCACAAAAGAAAAGGCGTCGCGGCCTCTGGATCGACGAAGAAGGCCAGAATGGAGGAGATGAACTCGGTCATGCCTGCCCAGGCGGCATCCGCGGTCGACGTTCCTTCAGACGCCGAGCCCCCGGCCCCCCGGGCCTCTTCAAGGAGCTCCCCCACTGAGGTTCCCATTTTGGGGGCTCGCTTCGAGGAGGTGCCAGGGGTTGAGAGGGGAAGGAGAAGGAAGTCAGTGGCCCACAGAGTGAGCAGCCACCGGGCCACCATCGAAGAGTCTCGTGGTTCCGAAGAAGAGCCGGAGGAGAATCCTTTTAATGACAGGGACCTAGTAAAGCGACTGGTCGATGGCTGCGTCTTGCCCGAAGTCGTCCAGAGGATCGTCCGCACCGATCCCGAGCAGCGGGTCTGGGACTCTCTAGGATCCTTTCTTGAGGTAAACGGATTCATTTTCCTCCTTCCCCTCACGTCTTCATTTAATTTGCTTCCCAACTTCTGCTTTGACCTCCTAGCCACCCTTGCAGATCGGACACCAACTCCTTGCCAACATCGAGGCGACGAACCGGGCGAGGAGGGATGCCACCCAGGCGGAGGAGGGCCACCGGGCCGAAGCCGCCCATCTCGAAGAAAAGGCTGTCGAGGTAACCAACCTCCAAGAGGCCCTTGAGAGAGAAAAACAGGTCTCGGAGGAGACGGTGAGGAAAGCGGAGGTCGAGGTCGCAAATTTGACGGAGCAGATTCCGATTCTGATCTCGAAGGCCAAGGTCCTAGCAGTGGAGGAGTTTAAGGCCTCTGCGGAGATGAGGGACCTGAACGTCAATTCGGCCAAGAAGCATTCATCAAAGGATTCGAGCTCTGTCAAGAGAAGATGGTCAAAAAAATTTTCGAGCTCGACCTCAGCTTCTTGGATGAGGCATCTGGAGATGAAGCTGGACCCTCTTCCACTGCCACTGCCATCGCAGCCCCCCTCCCGAGGACATCGAGCTCTCCAACTCCTATTTCAGAGGTCTGAGACCTCCGACCTTGTATTTTTCTTTTATTATCATTTTTCTTTTTTTTTGTCTTTAAGAAACATTCAATCAATAAAATTGGGTTTCTCCTTATGGGGGGCTTCTCCACTCTTCCTTCCTCCTCTTTCTTCCTCGCTGCAATGAGACGCGCCTTGACGCTTTTGTCTCTCGATGGCAGTGTCCGACCGAAGCGCTTCCCTTGCCACTGGAAATTCCGCTGAAGTCCATGATTCAACATTTGAAGAAGGAGGTTCATCGTTTAACGAAGAGGTCGAAGGAGATGGATGGCGAACTTCACAGGTTGAGAGAGAGCCACTCTGAGGCCATCGCGAAGGCCATCCACTTTCGGAACCTCCACGTGAAGGAGATCATGGAGTACAGCTGGAGAAAAGCGAACTTCGAGAAGGAGCTCGAGGAACATAAGAAGCACGCCAGTGATCGATCTTGGGCCCAAGCTGCCAAGATCAGCTCCTTCAAAGTGGAGCTGTCGGTCGCATAGGAGAGGATTAGCCAGTTGGAAGGGAGCTCGTCACGGCCTGCGACTCGGGCCGACTGTGATCGAGAATGGTCGAAGAAGTTCTTCGACCTTCAGCAATAACTCCGGGACACCGAGGCGAGCTATAACACGCACCGTGCCGGCTGGTGCAAGTAGGTGGACAACTACAGGGGGAAGCTCAGGATGGCGACCGACGAGGTTGCCCACCTCCAAATGCAGCTAGCTGAAGGAGCTCAGTTTGCTCCTGCTCGAGATCCTGACAAACTCCAAACCCTGAGAAGAATCATAGAAGAGTTATCTGTCGCCTTTGGGGAGGGGAAGGCTGAACTGCAGTAGTTAAAAATCCAGCTGGTATACGAGCAGCAGGCGGTCAAGGATGCGGAGGCAAAATCTGAGGTCCTGAGAAAAAGGCATCGAGAGGCGGAGAACGAAAGCCAGCGACTTCATCGGAGATACATGGAGATACTAATGAGAGAGAAAAAATTGGAAGAAGAAGTCGAGAGCTTAAGGCACTCCCTGATGAGGGTCGAAGTCGAAAGTTCGAAGTTGGAGGAAGTCGGGCCCCCTTAGGGCTCTTTTTATCTTTCGTCCTACTATGTGTCTTCTTTTGATGCCGATGTCGTCAATGTTGTTCTGTATTTTTTTTTTTTTTTGATGCCGATGTCGTCTGGAAGTTCTTGGTCGTTGCCGCACCGGCTTGCTTTTCTTGTCATCTTTCTTCTTCAGCCTCAAGGGCTCTGTAATGTATACTTAATTAATGATATGAAAAGGGAGTTTTTCGTTACCTCTTTTACTCACATGTTGAGTTGTTGTCCACCGAGCTCCTTTCGGCTTCTGCTTTGCTCGATATTGATGCTGTTCGGAAGTACTCGATTGCCGTCGCGTCGACCCGTCCTTCTGTTCATGGCCGCAGATTTGTCTGGGGCCGCTCGGGTTTGACGCCACCTTTCAGAGTTCGAGCTCGGAGATCCGGGCTTTTTGTCGCCCTGAGGAAGCCGTCTTATCCTTGGCCTATGCTGAGAGCTTTCTTGAGGATCGAGAATTTCGATAAGAATCTCAATCCTCACTGAGACGAGGTTCCCCGCATCTTTGATGTATTTTTCATTCGTCGCTGATGCAGTTCGTCGCTTTTCTTCTTAACTCCCCTCCCCTTTTTCTTTTTCTTTTTTACGAGGGTTTTCCCTCTGCTCTTATTGGAGTCGCGAGAGCGCGAAGGGGCCGCTGAGAAGGTTTTCTTCTTTCTTGTCAGGCCTCGGATGGTAGGACCTTAATTAGTGTCAGGATGAGGTTCTTCTGATGTAATTGATTTCAGCTCAGGTTAGGACGAGGTTCTCCTTCTGTTCCTAACAAGGCTGCGGGGGCGCATATGGGCACTGTATGGCCTCTCCCCTCATCCGGTTTACGAATAATCGGGCCTTTGACCTTGCTCATATTAGGGCGAGGTTCTCCTCCTGTCCCTAACATGGCTGTGGGGGCGCATAAGGATGCTGTATGGCCTCTCTTCTCATCCGATCTATGAATAACCGAGCCTTCGACCTTGCTCATGTTAGGGCGAGGTTCTCCTCCTGTCCCTAACATGGCTGTGGGGGTGCATATGGACGCTGTATGGCCTCTCCCCCCATCCGATCTACAAATAATCGGGCCTTCGACCTTGCTCATGTTAGGGCGAGGTTCTCCTCCTGTCCCTAACATGGCTGTGGGGGCGCATATGGGTGCTGTATGGCCTCTCCTCCCATCCGGTCTACAAATAACCGAGCCTTCGACCTTGCTCATGTTAGGACGAGGTTCTCCTCCTGTCCCTAACATGGCTGTGGGGGCGCATATGGGCGCTGTATGGCTTCTCCCCCCATCTGGTCTACAAATAATCGGACCTTCAACCTTATGGTTAACAGCCATATTGGGGTTTGTTTTCGTTATCCGAAGGGGTCATCCCCTGTCGTTACAAATCCATGCCAAAAAAGGGAAAGATGTGCAGATCTGAAAAGAATCTTGATTCAAAGCAGGGGCGTTCGTAATCCATTTACAAGTTTTCAAATCCCAGGGCTGTAGAAGGTCTGCTTATTGTCACGGTCCCCTAGAGACGGAGTTGATGATCCCAATTGGAGGCCGATCTTCGGGCTGCTCTTCTCTCCTCGACGGCTCAGGTTGCGGTAGGGCCCTTGGGCGGTCCTCTCTACCCTCAGGACGGCGTCGAATGAACCTGTCGAGCTGACCTCGGTGGATGAGCTCCTCGATCTCATCTCGGAGCTGAATGCATTCCTCCATGTCGTGGCCGTGGTCATGATGGTAGAGGCAGAATTTATTAGGATTGTGCTTCCCGGGGTGCGTGCGCATCCTTTCTGGCCTTGGGAGCTGCTCTCTGACTTCCATCAGCACCTGGGCCTTCGATGCATTGAGGGGGGCATAGCTGCGGAATCTTCCTGGGGGAGAGCTCCGCCAAACCCGATGCTCCGGGCTTCTCTGCCTGTGTGCCCGGGGAAGAGTCTGGGCACGCTTGTGTCCGGGAGGAGTTCGGGATCGTGGCTGAGCTTCTCTCGACCCTTTTTCAATTACGGGCTTACTCGAGTCTCCCGCCTGCCGCTCTCTCACGGTCTCCTCATCCTTCATTTTGAAGGCTTCTCCTGCTCGGACGTACCCTTCGGCCCGAGCCAACAGATCAGCAAAATCTCTGGGGTACTTCTTTTCCAGAGAGAATAAAAGGTCGTTCTTCTGAAGGCTGCCTTTCAGAGCGACCATCGCGACTGATTGGTCCAAGTTCTGGACCTCCAACGCGGCGATATTGAAACGGTTGACGTAAGCCCGGATGGACTCCCCCTCCCTCTGCTTGATGTTGATGAGGGACTCCGAACCCTTTCGGGGACGCCGGCTGCTAACAAAATGGGCCACAAACTGGTGGCTCATCTGATCAAAGAAAAAGATGGTACCTGGCTTCAGCGTCGAGTACCAGTTTCTCGTCGCTCCCTTCAAGATGGATGGGAAAGCCTGGCACAGGATGGCGTCGGGCGCACCGTGAAGCAGCATCATTATCCGGAAGGCCTCCAGGTGGTCAACCGGTTCTGAAGTCCCGTCGTAGCTTTCGAATTGAGGGAGCTTGAAGTTTGGCGAGATCAGTTCCTGCATGATCATTTGAGAAAAGGGAGGGTCAGTACAAATGTCCTCACCATAAGTGGGGGGTGCATGGCGGAGTTCCTCGATCCATCGGTTCATCTCCTGGAGCTGTTGATCTAGAAAATTCTCTCGACTGCGGGTCTCGAGGGTCTTCTGATAGAATGGAGGTAGAGATCTTTCAGGAGTAGAATCGTGATCCGACTGAGGGCTCTCCACCCTCGGATTCATCTTTCCAGGAAAGACGGGGCGACTGGCCCAAGTAGCCCGCCCTACCGCCGAATTTTGGAGTTCTGATGATGCTCTCTCCAGTCGCACTGATGCCTGCGGTTGCTGCTGCTGTATGGCCTACATGACTTCAGTGAGGCCTCTAACCTGTTGAGCCAATAGGTCAAATTGTTCCGTGCCAACTGCCGTTGCCGGAGGAGGAAGAGGAGGCTGAAAAACTGGAGGTGAGGTCGGAGCCTGAGATCTGACCATGGAGGTCGTGGATCGCCATGTGGATGCTCTGTGGGGAGGCATCGGGCGAAGATCTAGCGGAGGAAGGAGAAGAGGATGTCGGAGAAGATGACTGGAGGTGGTCCTGTTGAGTGCTCCTTTAAGAATAAGGGTACTGCGAAGACACACCCCTTCCTCTAGCGCCAATCCTGTTGGTGCAAAAATCCACCTGCATCAGAGAAGCTGGAGTCGTGGGAGTCACGGTCGCCGTCGGGACCTACAAAGGAAGTCTAAACCGGAGTTGGGGGTGCTCCGGCAAGACCCTCCGACGCTGAAGTCAGTTCTCTGCCTCAACAAGAATGGAGTGCTCGAACGAAAATTTTAGCAGAGTATTGAGATAGAAAATGAAAGCTTAGAGAGTAACGTATCTGGGGTCCCCCTTTTTATAGGCGGAGGGTGCAATAGATTGATAGCGATGTTTGTAACCGTCTGTCAGTGGGCCGTTCGGAGCCAGGAGGAGTCTGTTATGAAGAGTAGCGGAGAGGAATCGTGGCCATTACTGTGGCCTGCCAGGGAGTGATGGAGCCGTGTGGGCCTCATCGCAGGAAGTGGAACAGAGACGTGGCAGTTACTGTGGCCTGCCATGGAGTGATGGAGCCGTGCGGGCTTCGTCGCAGGAAGTGGAGCAGAGACGTGGCAGTTACTCAGGCCTGCCAGGGAGTGATGGAGCCGCGCGGGCCTCATCGCAGGAAGTGGAGCAGAGACGTGGTAGTTACTGTGGCCTGCCAGGGAGTGATGGAGCCACGCGGGCTTCGTCGCAGGAAGTGGAGCAGAGACGTGGTAGTTTCTCAAGCCTGCCAGGGAGTGATGGAGCCACGCGGGCTTCGTCGCAGGAAGTGGAGCAGAGACGTGGCAGTTACTGTGGCCTGCCAGGGAGTGATGGAGCCACACGGAATCCGTCGCAGGAAGTGGAGCAGAGCCGTGGCCGTTACTCAGGCCTGCCAGGGAATGATGGAGCTGCACGGAATCCATCACAGGATGTGGAGCAGAGCCATGGCCGTTGCTCAGGCCTGTCAAGGAATGATGGAGCTGCATGGAATCCGTCGTAGGAAGTGGAGCAGAGCTGTGGCCGCTACTCAGGCCTGTCGGTCGAAGTTCGATTGAGGTGCCTGGCGGAGAGGGGTGGCCACCCATCTGAGAGGAGCTCGGAGTCTGGCTCTTGTAGGAGTCTGGGTGAAGTCTTCCTGCAGTTGAAGTCAAAGATGAAGTCCGGCTCCCGTAGGAGTCCGGGCGAAGTCTTCCTTCAGTTGAAGTCGAAGATGAAGTCTGGCTCCCGTAGGAGTCCGGGCGAAGTCTTCCTTCAGTTGAAGTCGAGGATGAAGTTCGGCTCCCGTAGGAGTCTGGGAGAAGTCTTCCTTCAGTTGAAGTCGAGAACGAAGTTCAGCTCTCGTAGAAGTCCGGGCGAAGTCTTCCTTCGGCTGAAGTCGAGGATGAAGTCCGGCTCCCGTAGGAGTTCGGGCGAAGTCTTCCTTCAGTTGAAGTCGAGGATGAAGTCCGGCTCCCGTAGGAGTCCGGGCGAAGTCTTCCTGCAGTTAAAGTCGGGGATGAAGTTCAGCTCCCGTAGGAGTCCGGGCGAAGTCTTCCTTCAGTTGAAGTCGAGGATGAAGTCCGGCTCCCGTAGGAGTCCAAGCGAAGTCTTCCTTCAGTTGCAGTCGGGGACGAAGTCCGGCTCCCGTAGGAGTCCGGGCGAAGTCTTCCTTCAGTTGCAGTCGGGGATGAAGTCCGGCTCCCGTAGGAGTCCGGATGAAGTCTTTCTTCAGTTGAAGTCGAGGATGAAGTCTGGCTCCCGTAGGAGTCCGGATGAAGTCTTCCTTCAGTTGAAGTCGAGAATGAAGTCCGGCTCCCATAGGAGTCCGGGCGAAGTCTTCCATCAGTTGAAGTCGAGGACGAAGTTCGGCTCCTGTAGGAGTCTGGGCGAAGTCTTCCTTCGACTGAAGTCGAGGATGAAGTCCGGCTCCCGTAGGAGTCCGGGCAAAGTCCTCCTTCAGTTGAAGTCGAGGATGAAGTCTGGCTCCCGTAGGAGTCCGGGTGAAGTCTTCCTTCGACTGAAGTCGAGGATGAATTTCGGCTCCCGTAGGAGTCCGGGCGAAGTCTTCCTTCAGTTGAAGTCGAGGATGAAGTCCGGCTTTCGTAGGAGTCTGGACGAAGTCTTCCTTCAGTTGCAGTCGGGGACGAAGTCCGGCTCCCGTAGGAGTCTGGACAAAGTCTTCCTTCAGTTGCAGTCGGGGATGAAGTCCGGCTCCCGTAGGAGTCCGGATGAAGTCTTCCTTCAGTTGAAGTCGAGGACGAAGTCCGGCTCCCGTAGGAGTTCGGGCGAAGTCTTCCTTCAGTTGCAGTTGGGGATGAAGTCCGGCTCCCGTAGGAGTCTGGGCGAAGTCTTCCTTCAGTTGCAGTCGGGGACGAAGTCCGGCTCCCGTAGGAGTTCGGATGAAGTCTTCCTTCAGTTGCAGTCAGGGATGAAGTCCGGCTCCCGTAGAAGTCCAGACGAAGTCTTCCTTCAGTTGAAGTCGAGGACGAAGTTCGGCTCCCGTAGGAGTCCGAGCGATGTCTTCCTTCAGTTGCGGTTGGGGACGAAGTCCGGCTCCCGTAGAAGTCCAAACGAAGTCTTCCTTCAGTTGCAGTCTGGGATGAAGTCCGGCTCCCGTAGGAGTTCGGATGAAGTCTTCCTTCAATTACAGTCGGAGACGAAGTCCGACTCCCGTAGGAGTCCGGACGAAGTCTTCCTTCAGTTGAAGTCGAGGACAAAGTCCGGCTCCCGTAGGAGTCCGGGCGAAGTCTTCCTTCAGTTGCAGTCGGGAATGAAGTCCGGCTCCCGTAGGAGTCCGGACGAAGTCTTCCTTTAGTTGTAGTCGGGGATGAAGTCCGGCTCCCATAGGAGTCCAAACGAAGTCTTCCTTCGGTTGAAGTCGAGGACGAAGTCCGGCTCCCGTAAAAGTCCAGGCGAAGTCTTCCTTCAGTTGAAGTCGAGGACGAAGTTCGGCTCCCGTAGGAGTCCGGGCGAAGTCTTCCTTCAGTTGCAGTCGGGGATGAAGTTCGGCTCCCGTAAGAGTCCGGGCAAAGTCTTCCTTCAGTTGCAGTCGGGGATGAAGTCCGGCTCCCGTCGGAGTCCGGACGAAATCTAGAAGGTGGTCGATCATCGTGGAAACTTGGGTAGAGCCCGTCCGTCGTAAAGAATCCAGTCAACGCTGGTGGGATTTATCCGTCGGCAGAACTTGGGAATGTTATGGAGGCTCGGCCGTCGGAGAGGTTCGGAAAGATGCCGCCGAAGGCCGGACGCCGGCAGAACCCCTGAAGGGTCACTCCCGACACGAACTTCGACTGGGGGGGAATTTTATACCCAACACTATGCATCCATAGATAGAGATCCTCTCTATTTATAGATGATTTCTATGATCCAATAAATATAAGAGTCCTAACTCAAATCTGAGTTGAATCAGTCTAATACTCATAAAAGAAAGATTCCTATATGAGATAGAATTGTCATTACTTATGACAACTACTTTGCATCTACTCCATCACCCACATGGGATGCCCCAAATCATCACCATTTTAGGTGTTGGTCGGGCCACATGAGAGAAAAATCTCAGTGTAAGTAAGAATTCTCATATCTCATCGAAACAGATTTGATTCAAATCCAATTCGAAGCTGGTTCGAAATAATTTTGAAAGATTGTCAATCCTAAACTCTTTTGAACTTTTGTATTAAGTCTAACTTAAATTTTTAGAACCAATTAAGTCCAACTAATTTAGATCAAATTTGAAATTTGTTAGTACTTAAATTCAATCTCTCATATGCTCCATGGATCATAGATCAGAAACTGTTCATCTCCGAGATCGAACCTGAATCTCATGTATAGTGCTTGCTAGATATAGTCAACTTTTCAATCTCGTTTGATCCATAACTTAATTCTTAATCAAGTTAGTTTATATATTCAATCAAGTCAAATACTTTCAAATTGGACATATAAACATAGGTCAATTCTTTTCTACTTTATCTGACTTATGTGCGTGACTCTATAGGTTCAAATACTAAGCCAGTAGCATAAGAATCAATTTTTGTACTAATCGAGATGCTATCTAGCAATGGTTTTCAAGATCCAGATAAATTAAATTATCATAAAAAAATATTTCAAAACTCATATATATGGTTACCGTATAATTTATCTTTTTGACCTTGGATGCTTTAGGATAATCTCAGGTTAACTGTCAACTGAGATTGCTTCATCCGCATTATATTTCAACCTTTCAAATCTATCTCATGAATTATACTGGTCAAGGCTTTGCTAAATTAAAATATAATGATATATTAACTCCAATAATCTGAAGGGATCAATCTCATCTTGATCTACACACAGACTTCACAAGTACTTGACTATACCCAATAGCGTTCCATCACTGCATTAAAAATTTAGATAGTCCGGCATCAAAGCACAGTGAGCTGCTTGCAAATCACTGTGGTGATCTCAGGTTTGAAGGATACTTATATCCATATACTTCACGAGTAGCTCTTGACAACAGAACACTCAGCAGGTGAGTCACTTGTTCGCTGATGATATACTCTTACATCTCATTTGTATGCCATACCAGTGTCATCACACTCCATGGTTAAGAGGATAACTAACCCATATGGCACACAACGACCTCTACTCGATAAACATCATTGTCCTGTAATGATGTATCATTTGATTGTAAATATATTTAAGAACTATACGATAAATCTTCTTTTTATCGTACACTAGTATAATTTTAAAGACTTCATCACAGTATAAAAATTCAAGAAAGATGTCACTTTATGATGAAAAATATCAAAATAATTATTATTTATTAATCAATAATTCATATATAAGGATAAATTCAATCGTCACACGATTAATTTTAGGACACAATTTTCAACAACTCTCACTTAGATTAAAGCCAATCGGAGTAGTATCTTATATCCATCTTCCATTTGAAGTCATCAAACTCTTTGATCTCGAGAGCTTTAGTGAAGGGGTTGGCTAGGTTCTCCTTTCCATCGAACTTCTGAAGTTCGACGTCATCTCGTGTCGGTTCACGATCTCTCACATCAGATGATAGAGGTGTAGAATATTGTAGCCTCCAATGTAGCATTATATGCCTCCATTCAGAGTAAATATGTAGTTCGATATGCTTCTGCTATCATCATAATCTGACTGAAAATTGAAATCAATACATTCCACAAGTTTCAGATCAGTGTGTCTATAGATAAGCCATTGATCTTTAATATTTCTCAAATACTTAAAAATTACTTTCACAATCTTTCAATGCTTCTCATCCGAATCAGACTGGTACCTACTCACTATCTCTAGTGAATAGGCCACATCCCATCTTGTACATATCATAGCATACATGATAGATCTCACTATCGAAGCATATGGTATTCTGTTCATACGCTCTCTCTTCTCAGGAGTTGTCGAACAATCTTTCTTGAAAAAAATAATCCCATGGCCAATAGAAAGATAGCCTTTCTTAAAATTATCCATATTGAATCGCTTCAACAAGGTATCGATGTACATATTTTGGGATAATTCAAACAACCTTCTAGATCTATTATCCCTATAACTCTTTATCCCTAGGATGTAGAATGCTTCTCCCAAGTCTTTCATAGAGAACTGTGATGATAACCACAGCTTCATACTCTGCAAAGCTGGGATGTTATTTTCTAGTAACAATATGTCATCCACATACAGCACAAGTAAAATGACTACAGAATCGAAAGTTTACTTGTAGACGCAAGGCTCTTCTCCATTCCTAATGAAGCCATACATTTTAATTACCATATTAGAATGTATGTTCCAACTCTTAGACACCTGCTTAAGTCTATAAATAGACTTTTTCAGCTTGCACACTTTCGACTCATCTGTGGATGTGAATCTTTCAGGTTGTATCATACATATTCCAGCTCCCTGTTAAAGAAAGCAATTTTGACATCCATCTATCAGATCTCATAATTTAAGTATACAGCAATAGCAAGCATAATCTGGATGGACTTGAGCATTGCCATAGAAAAAATATCTCATCATAGTCGATACCATAATATTGACAGTGACCTTTGATAACTAGACAGGCTTTATAGGTCTCTACCTTTTCATCCACTTCTCTTTTTCTCTTGAAAATCTATTTACACCCTATGAATTTTATCCCTTCAGGCAGATCAACTAGTATCCATACATCATTGATCTTCATGGGCTCTATCTCGGATTTCATGACGTTAAGCTATTTCTGAAAATCGGACCTTTGCATGGCCTCCATATAAGTGATCGAATCTTCATCATTCTCATCAAATTTGATGGGATCACCATCTCGGATCAAAAAATTATAGTATCTGTCCGATTGATACGGTACTCTACAGATCTCCTTAATGGCACCTCTACTAGCTCTAGATTTAATTTTTCAATCAAATTCAATTCTGTGAGTGTTGATCCTTCCACCCCATGAACTTCATCAAGCTCAATTTTACAGGCATTAGCTTTTTCACCAAAGAACTCTTTTTTCTAAAAGACGTCCGACTGCTGACAAACATCTTTTGCTCTACAGCGAGGTAGAAATAGTACCCTTTAATTTTTTTTGGGTATCCTACGAACAAGCATCTATCTGACTTTGGTCCAAGCTTATTTATTTTTAAACACTTGACATAAGCTGGACACCCCAGACCCTAAAGTATTAGAGCACCGACTTACGTCCAGTCTATATCTCATATGGAGTTTTATTAATAGACTTACTGGGTATCTTATTCAAAATTTAGCAGGTAGTTTCTAGAGCATATCCTCAAAAGGAGATTAACAGACTCGCAAAGCCTATCATGGATTGGACCATATCTAACAAGGTTTGATTTCTACTCTCCGACACTCCATTATGTTGTGGTATTTCAGAAGAGATCCACTGTGAGAGAATTTCATTCTCTTCTAGTTATATTAAAAATTCACTGGTGAGGTATTCACCTCCTCCATTTGATCGAAGGGTCTTAATACTCTTTTCAATTTGTTTCTCTACTTCAGCACAGAATCGTTTGAACATTTCAAATGATTCTGATTTATATTTCATAAGATAAACATACCCATATCTCGATAGGTTATCTGTAAACATAATGAAGTAGTAGTATCCTCTTCTGGTACTTATATTCATATGTCCACACACATCAGTATGTGTTATACCTAGGACATCGCTGGCTCTTTCACTTTTTTCCTTAAAAGGTGACTTTGTTATCTTTCAAGTAAATAGGATTCACAGGTAGACAATGATTTACAATCATCTATCTCAAGGATACATTTTTTGATCAATTTATCAATCCTACTTTTGTTCATATGACCAAACCTACAATGCCAAAAGTAGGATTCACTGACATTATCTAATTTAGGATGTTTGCTAGCTATGTACATTACACTAATAGGTCATCATATTATGTATATGCTATATTTTAATTATCCATGCATAATTGTAGTATCATTCATAATGATATCATAAAAATTATTTTTTATTATAAACTCGAAACCAAGTTTGGCCAAAAGGTCTACAGAGATGACATTCATCATAAAGGAGGGACAATAATGATAATCATCTAACATGATATTATCAGACTCGAAGATAAGCTATAAAGTTTCTAAGGTGAGAAATGGAGCAAGGCTTCCATCTCCAACGTTAAGGAACCGCTCGTCCTCTCGAAACTTTCTACTTACCTGTAGTCCCTACAATAAATTGCATATATTGATAGGACTTTCAGTATCCAATATCCAGATAGTAGCATCACAAATAGAAAAATTACAAGAAGTTATCATATAAATATCTTGTGAAGCAACTGCTTACTTCTTTCTCTTATTTTTAGGCTTGTTTGGGTTAAAGGTAGCTATATAAGCAGGATAATTTCTTTTTCAATGACCTAGCTTCTTACAAAAGAAGCACTCTGCCTAGCTCTTGTTAACTTTTAATGATTTGTTCTGCTTGGGATTGACGATACAAGATTTTTGTATCTTTTTTTTCTCTCTTAGAGGATTGACGCCCTGTTGATGAACCTCCCACTAAATTTACTGACTTCTTTTGGAGCTGGTGATCATTCTCAAAAGTCTACAGTGATCTTAGCAAACCATAGTAGTTTACTACAAACTTCGTCATTATATAATGACTCAGAAAGGATAGGTAGGATTTCGATAGTGAATTGAGGATAACATCCTTGACTAACTATTCATGTAACGAAAGCTAAGTTTGCTAAGGTGTTCAATCTACTCAACCATGTACAATACATGATCGATGACTGAAGTCTACTCTCATATACGGGTATTGAACACTGCATAGAAGATTTTGTATCTCTCTGCATCCTCAGGGGTGCCGAAGGACTCATTCAATATTTGAATGATCTCCTCTGACTATGTATCTTCGAACTTATGACTAAGTTCGTCGTTCATAGCTGCCCTCATCACAACACACAGTCGTACGGTCATTGAGCCACTTAATATAAATATCTCTCACAGCACGAGGTGCATTGGCTGTAGGTTCTTCAGGTGCCTCATCTGTAAGGTCATATAAAATTTTTTCATACTTCAAGATGATCTTCAACTTCCGATACCAACTATTGAAGTTGGATCCGATGAGCTTGTCGATGTCCAATAGCATACGGAGGGATAATGTGTTGAGCATAACTGAAAGAAAAGATATTAACCTATTAGTATATGAATTATTTTTAATTCTGAAGATATAAACTTAAGTCTAAAGGTCTTTTCACTATTTTTACAAATTGGTAGTCTCTACCTCTAACTTGAGAAATTACACTAATTTCTTAACGGATACTAGAATCTACATAGACTGCATTCGGGCCCAAGTATGGCTCAACCAACCCTAGTCCATCCATGGATAGGTTTATAATCAATTATTTTTTCAAATAATTTCTAGCAATTAGGTTTTGCCCTAGGCATCCCTTTAACAGACGTGTGACGCCTCCACTAAAAATTTTGGTTAGATCCAACTATTAACATGACACACCAAGTGCATCCAACAAATGGATGTTCAGGTCCAGTATGGTTCGATTAACCTAAACATTGATCTGAAGGTACATCATGATGGTCATATAATGAATGACAATTTCAATACATAATAGACACCAGGCATGTAGCTTTTTCAATACCTATTTAGAATATTGGACTCATTATCACGCACCTTAATGAGAGGCAATGACCAAGTTATCTCATAATTTTATCACTTTATGGACCTAATAATTTAGAGAATTTGATTTCATTGATCTGAAAATAAGAGAAGAAGTCAACCTGCAAGCTGCAAATCCTCCCACTGACTTCACCAAGTCATATAAAAGATTAGACACAAACTGGTCTAAAGATACCTAAATTAGTCACACTGATTTACCTTAACAGAATGGGTCTACAAGAATCGACTAGTGACCTAATCAAAACATAATCTATCATATTGGCCAAGTAAGTGAGATCAGTGGAAGGGATGTACCTTTAACTCACAGTAGATGTATCTAAGTGAATAGCTCTCAATTAAAAATCACTTGATCAAATCTGTCAAACTTATCTTAGACACTAACTGATTAATTAGTTTCGATTTGGTACATCAAAAGATTCAGACTCAACCACGGAGCCATGATCATGGTTCATTTATTAGGGGCAAATACATGGACTTGATCAAACTTCAACTATCAAGATTGATTTAGAAAAATACTGACCTAATCTAGTCCAACACTTGATTAGATTTAATCAATTTCTGTACTTGATCCATATGTATTTCTAACCCTAGATCTAACCCATTAGAAGGATCTGATTCATGCTAACCCTTTGTCCATCGATTTATATGATATCTTAATGATTTTTAATTCTCAAATCTAGATTATTCAAACTTAATTCAAAATTAAGTGTGTAAAATGTATGTTTCAGTCTGTAGAACTATTCTACAAGAGTTTTAGGTGGAGCATACCATATGTTTCATTCCATAAAAATAAATTTTTATAATATGTTTAACAATTAAACATATATAAGTATAATCTAAACTTCATACATATAGCTCATGCATCATGACAATTTTTAGATCAATACCGATTACATCTTATGTAACATCTAATTCAGATCTAAAATAATTTTAGATCTAAATTTTATCCTATTGTAATGAATTATAAATCACTTTAAATCTAATTTAAATATATTTATGATCATAATAATATATAAAAATCTATTCACTTTTCTTCTTCACAAAATTGGATCACAACGATACCCCTACACGTTATAAGAGAATCCATCGAATAGGCAAAAGAGAGATTAATCTCTTCAATCTCTTATGACCAGATGGTCTGATAATTTTATCAATCTGAATACTATGCTACTAAGATTTAAAATTTAATTTCATATATAATTACATCAACATGCAATTATTGATAAAATAATTTTGTGTAATGAACATATCCTTGATCTTATCAATTATGTTCTTCATCTAATTTAATTAGATTTGATGCATCATATACATCATATCAGATCTGAAACATATCTTATACTGATTATAAAATATTAATTTTATATTTGATATCATATAAAAAATTAATTAGATGCAAACATGAATGCATAAAGAATAAATTTTTGGTAAAATCTATTTTCGCATAGTGCTGAATTCTGATAGGATTTAGATCTAAATATCCATCGAAATAGATCCAATTCAGATCTAAAATAAATTTTACTTCATAAAAAAATAATAATATTAAAATTTTATTAAAATAAATTTTAATTCATATTGTTATTCCATCAAAAATAATTTTATAACAGCAGAATTCTGTTATAACAAACTTATAACAACTTTAATCAACCATTGATTAGGCACCTCTAATCTAATCAAAATCAGATCAAAAATTTTATATAAATAAATTTAAATTAGATTTACTGTCTCACAAAAATTTTTAATTACATCTTATGTAATTAATCTCAAAAAATTTAATTATGCATGTATATACTTCAGACCTGCTCTGATACCAATTGAAGGAAAAGAAAACAGTTTCTCTTCGAAAAGCTCAAGTGGCACCTAAAATTTTTTTTATTCATCTATATGATTAAGAATCAAATTCTTACCTGATTAATAGTAGAACCAAAGATCAAATCTTAAATTATCTGGATTAAACCTTCGTGGAGGCCTAGATGTGTAGACCTCTACTTCACATGCACATCAAACACTACAGGAAAGTAGGATGAACTCCGATCCAATTATCTTCACAATCCAATCAAATGAGAAAAAAAATATGCTGGTGTGACATCTCATACCAGTAGGTGAGACATCCAAGGAGAGCCCACACCCAAGGGAGAAGGGGCAGCAACAAGGGGGAGAGGCCAAGGTGAAGAAGAGACCTCTCTCTTCTCACATCTCTCTCTCTTTCTCTCTTCTGTCAATCTGATTTGTTTACTATGCATCTATAGATAAAGATTCTCTCTATTTATAGATAATTTTCATGACCCAATAAGTATAAGAGTCTTAACTCAAATCTGATTTGAATTAGTCTAATACTCATGAAAGAAATATTTCTACATGAGATAGAATTGCCATCACTTATGATAAATACATTGCACCCACTTCCTCACCCACATGGAATGGCCTAAACCATCACCATTCCAGGTGTTGGTCAGCCCATATGATAGAGGAATCCTAGTACAAATAGAAATTCTCATATCTCATCAAAATAGATCTGATTCAAATCCAATTCGAAGGTGGTTCAAAATAATTTCGAAAGACTATCAATCCTAAACTCTTTAGGACTTTTGTACCAAATCTAACTTAGATTTTTGAATCTAATTAAACTTAATTAATTCAAATCTCATCTGAAATTAATTAGTACTTAAATTCAATATCTCATATGCTCCACGGATCATAAATCAGAAACAGTTCATCTCCAAAATCGAACCTGAATCTCATATGTAGTGCTAGCTAGACATAGTCAATTCTTCAATCCTGTTTGACCCATAACTTAATTCTCAATCAAGTTAGCTTATATGTTCAATCAAGTCAAGCATTTCCAAATTGGACATATAAACATAGGTCAATTTCTTCCTATTTTGTCTAACTTGTGTGCGTGACTCCATAGATCCAAACACTAAGTTTGTAGCACAGAAACTAATTTCTGTGCTAATCGAGATACCATCTAATAATAATTTTCAATATTTAAATAGATCAAAGTATCACAAAAGAATATTCCAGAACCCATACATATGGTTACCGCATAATTCATCCTTTTAATCCTGGATGCTCTAGGATGGTCTCAGGTTAACTGTCAATCGAGATTGCTTCATCCGCATTGTATTTTAATTTTTCAAATCCTTCTCATGGATTATCCTAGCCAAGGCTTTGTTAAATTGAAATACAGCGATACATCAATTTCAATAATCTGGAGGGGTCAATCCCATTTTGATCCACACATACTTCGCAAGTACTTGACTATACCCTGTAGCTTTCCGTCACTATATTAGAAATCCAGATAGTCTGGTATTAAAATAAAGTGAGTTGCTTGCAAGTCACTATGGTGATCTCAGGTCTGAAGGATACTTATACACATGTACTTCACGAGCAGCTCTTGACAGTAGAACGCTTAGCAGATGAGTCACTTGTTCAGTAATGATGTACTCCTGCATCTCACCTGTATGCCATACTAATGTCACCACACTCCTTGGTTAAGAGGACAACCAACCCATATGGCACACAACGACTTTCACTCGATAAACGTAATCATCCTATAATGATGTATCATTTGGTCATGAATATGTTTAAGAACTATACGATAAATTTTCTCTTTATCATATACTAGCATAGTACTAAGGATTTCATCACAGTACAAAAGTTCTAGGAAGATGTCACTTTATGATGAAAAATATCAGAATAACTATTATTCATTAATCAATAATTCATATACAAGGATGAATTCAATCATCACACGATTGATTTTAGAACACAATTCTCAACAAAAACTTGATCCAAGATCAATCGCCCAGCACTACCCTACTGGACCTCCTACTAAACCTCCACCATCACTGCTGCAATTTTGAATCTTTCATAGTCTGTGGACACCTATGAAACTATCAGAGAATCTCTTCCTCCTTTGAACCTGCTGTGACACTCCATGGATCAGCCATCTCTATCACCCTAAGGTTTCGCAAATCCTTGCTCTAGTCGAATCGCTGAATGCACCCTAACTACTTTTCCACTTTCCCATATCTGCAAACTGTATAGTCACCTCTTCAACTCCATCTTGACCATTGCCCTTTGAAGAACCTCTTCTCCAGCATGCCATACTTTCCATCTACCAAACAGTCCCCCTTGCTGCCCTCCTAATAGCGAACTCCATTGCCTGTCATCATACACCCCGATCTTTCCTCCAAGATCAGATCCAACTAAAGTTGGACCATTGAATCATACACTTGTACCATCCAAAATATGAAGCTCCCCTTCTCATCATACCTCTCCACCTCCACCTTCATCCTGCTACTCCTGGTTGGCCAAACCATAATAAAAAAAATCAAGAGGTAAAATTGAGATTCAGATGAAGAGAAACTTCCTGTCCAACAGGAACCCCCAGCACAAAAATCTGTAGCCTATCCGTATGCAATCCTGATTTCTTTCCTCTTGGATGCACCTTCCTGATTTTTCTCTATGAGAAATCTCTCCTGCCCCCTTCTCCCTCTTTCGTGGATGACTTAGGCATGAAGATCCTGCTAGGAGAGAGACTCTCAGGCAAATGGGAGTCTCTCTTCTTGCTAGCGTGTGCTGTCTTGTCCTACTCATATCAAGAGATGTGATGAGGGGGCACACCTCTTTTCTCTTCCTAGGAAGTGCACCCCCCAAGGGCTTCTTGGCGGCTGGAAAACTAGAGAAAGGAAGAGATGTAGGAGAAAAGAGTTCAATTCATTCCTCACAAATTAAAGTTTGCGAGTTATATATATATACTAGTATACATGACCTAAATCCTAGCCAAAAAACTCCTTAGACTCACCCAATATCTAGAAGCACTCAATCCAAACCTAAGTACATGATGTGCTCTCACCCTTATAGACCCAAATCTGTTTCAAACATGGATTAGCCCCCTCGAGACCCAAATCCCCTGGGCCTCAAGCCCATGGAGGCTGAACCTCCATCCTAGGACCAAACTGATCCTAGCTTTAAGACCCAAACTAGTCCTAAAATCCTGGAGCCAAGCCCATGGCTCATCTCGTGGTCTCCCAAGGCTTGGGATCACCACACATGCACCAACACGTAGTTCACTTGCAAAATCAGGATACGTTTGATCAAAGTATTTTCAAGTTTCTCCATCTGATGGGTGACACAACACCCCTGACTCCCATCTATTCTCATAGCGCCATTTCATGTGTGGAGTAGAACTCATAGAAGTATACAACCTCTTAAACCTAGGAATGAGGGGTAAATAATGCATTCTTTTCATGAGGATCTTTCTATATTGTCTATTAACAATCCTCTGTATTTTATAACGAGCCATACCGCAAAATTTATATTCCTTATCTTCTTTATTTTCACCATAATATAACATACAACCATTAATGCAATAATCTATTTTTTTGAGCAGTAAGGCTAAGTTTGGACACTAATTTCTTCATTCTATAGAAATCTTAGGAGACTACATTATCAGGAGGATGTGTCTTTTTTGTAAGTCTCACTATTTGATCAAAAGATCTTTGAAAAATATTTTTCTCCAATTTGATACTTAATAATCTAACAGCAACAGATAACTTAGAGTGATCATTACATCCTGGCTACAATGGATGTTGAACTACATGTAACATATCATAAAATTTTTGAGCATCCATATTTGGAGGCTCCTCCATATTTTATTCATAATGAAATCCAAACTCTGGGCCAATAGTATCAAAAATCTTGTCTCGATATCTATTATGCTGTTCATCATTATTCAATTGTGAACTATTAGAAATACTTGAATGCATATCAAACATCCCGCCCACATAAGGATCACTCTCTCCATGTGATATCCAAGACCAATAATTAGGAATGATGAACCTTCACTTCATCAGGACTTAAGTATTTTTGGTTTTTGTACTTGAAACAAAGATATCTAATTTTTTCATGGCTCAAAAACTGTAATTGTTGACATGCAAAAAAAATAAATTCTTTCACTCCTCTTAAACAAATATCAATATACCCCTTTCAATTCGATAAAAGCCTATTATACATCCAACTATGATGATGATGGATATCCATATTTTGTGACATAACAAAATACAATCATACAATTACAATAATGTTAAATCATCTATAATCTATATGAATGTTAAAATCAATCTACACCATGCAATCAACATATAATAACCCCAACTCAATTGAGATGAATATAGCTTAGATTTTAATTAATATAGTATTATATTTTTGAATTTAATATAATATAACATAGCATAAGAAGTCCTCTTTATTGAATAACAATTTATGAAAATAAAAGAAAAAAACATCATTAGCTAATTTAGGATTTAGGATTTTAGGGCTTAGGTTTTAGGGTTTAGGGACTTGAATTGAAAATTGAGGACTTGAATTGAAAAATAGTGACAATGGATCAAATAGGCAAAAATAGATAAATATGCAAGTAATTTATTAATAAAAATGATATAAAACTAGCACTGACAAAGTCTGCATGCAAAATACTCTCAATTGGAGCTGCTATCCAACAGATAACTGGCCACAAATCTAGTTAGTATATTATATATGATAGAAGAAATATGTCATTTATACGTAAAAGAACATCAAAAAAGATAAAATACATCAAAAAAAAAACTACTTCATTCACCACTTAAAATATTGGAAGGAGCAAAAATAGCTCTTGTAGAAAACATAGTATATTCTAAGATAGGAGCATATATAAAAAGAATGCAGCATAAATATTTTAAACAATGAAAAAACATCCATCACTACTTTAGGGGACACTAGAAATAATTTTTTTTCTTCTCATTATCTAACAACATAACTAAAAATAGTTACTTTAAATACAGTAAGCTAGAAGACCCATCTCAGCTCAGATGAATGGCTTCAAATACCGATGTCGCGGAGAGGGAGGGACGTCAACTAAATTATTAGCTGCACGTTCAAAACTATGATTACTCTCTACTCTAACTATGATTTTGGTCTATCTAGCCAATGAAACTAATTATTAGCTGTACATTTAAAACTCTTGTCTTTCGAATCTAGTGAGTCAAGACTGATCACTGATCAAGCTAGCTCCTTTCAAGCCCTGCTAGTTGGAAGTGATCACTAGCATAGGCCGATCACTATCTTATTATGATTTTAAGAGGTAGCCGAAGCTAATCACTATCTTAGTATGATTTTAAGAGGTAGTCACTTCGACCATGAGGTTACCATGTAAATCAGGTACTAGTTCTTTTTGAACCTAATCAGTTGATACCAATTATTAGTGCATATACTAATAAGTGGTATATTCTATATTCGGGAGTTAATATTTTTCAGAATGTTTCATGGAGTTGATCATAGCTATAGTCGCTCAGGTTGAGAGGAAGCAAACTTTCAAATGCCCTTGATTGAAATAAATATGTATGTGAGTGTATGTACATACGTATGCATGCATGTATAAGAAAAAGGGCATTCTTGACCGGATGCATTTAAATATTTTAAAAATAAAAATATTATATTGACAAGCATGTTTCTTTATGCAAAATTCCATCCTAAAATTGGCAAAAATTACTTTTATAGATAATCATACTACTTGTGAAATAACATTTCTTATGGGTTATATGCTTGATCTTATTAGAGGTGAGAGAGAAAGATGTCATGGTAGGATGTGAGAGAGATTGTGCGCCAACCCGTGCTATCATAGAGGCATGACCAAAAACTCAAATAATATATTCTCACTAATTTTTTTTTAACTGGAATCCTGATTTGTTACAACTGATATCAACACAACTAGATTTACAGCAAATATGGGACTAAATGCATGCATGGTCCTCGCAGATGGAGAGAGAGAGAGAGCGTGTGTGTGTATAATAAAGAGAGATGGCACGAGGTAGAATGGGTGCATGAGAGAGAAGAGAAGAAAGAAGAAAATAGAATATGAGAGAAGTGTATGGGTGAGATTGGAGAAAATCATGAGATATATTTCAATCCACTTGCTAGGTTTTGTTTTAAGTTTAGGTCCTGATTTGGATTTAGATGGTAAAAGAGTGATAAAATGAAATTAGAAATGAGAGAAGGAAAAAAGGAAATGAGAGAGAGAGAGAGAGAGGGCAAAGAAATCAAGAGAGAGAGTTATGCATGGGTCTAGTGGCATGTTGAAAATATACATCTATAGAAATTAAAAAATAAAATATTACTAAACTGAAAAGGAAGATTAACTAAATATACCCAAAGCATAGATTCTATATAATTTGTCATATACGAAGCCTTCTAACCAACAGTACTATTCATTTCTCAATGATACGCGAGATCTTAAAAGAATCGTAATATTTTCCAACAATCTTATAATAGAGCCTACCCTTATCAACCGATGCAATCAAAAGCCATCTGATAATCATCATTAAATCGATAGATATATGGAGATCATAAAGTATATATATAACATAATGTATGTCCTCCCATGCTGCCCCCAACTCTGCCATCAAAGCTGTGGTATAAAAAATCGTAACACCACCGGCCGCTATGAAAGGACCGTGTCACTTCAAATAACCAAAGAGATCTCATTTTACCACCCTTAAGAACTAGATATTTTCTTTTTTTTGGAAGAAGGACTAGATATTTTCTTTCCTCATTTTCTTCTTCCTTTCCTTTTCTTTCTTTCTTTTTTTTTTTTTTTCCAATATGGGCGTTGGACGCTAGCCTAAATTGATATCAAAATGAAAGTTGAGATCCTTCTTTTTTTTTGGATGTAAGAAAGGTTGAGATCCTTCAACCTGTGAAGGTGGTCTTACTGGTTTTGAGACTGAAGATTGGTCTTAGCCTCTTAGGAATGATACGGAACTGGTGGTTGGTGAATTGTGATGAAATCGGAGCAAGTTTACGATTTCTTCACCCACGCATGTGGCGTCACACCCAGGTTGGTGCGACTGATTTATACGAATAAGCACGAGAATCAGACCTCTTCCAGTGTCTAAATATTTTAAACTTCAGTTGCGTCACGCCAATTGCGTTCATTTGATTAACCAAATGGCTACCTCCATTGAACGGCTCTCATGACCTCAACACGTATTTCACATTCATGTAATACTCAATCAAGCATCTTTGCCATACTTCATCAACCCTTTTTGGTGGAGACTTCATCAAAACTTTTTTCGATGTATAACTTATCAACCTTTTGAATTCCAGTGCAACAAGACTAGCCTGACAGCTGTGAGAAGGACACAAAATGCTTGTATAGTTTAAATTTGACAGTTGGCTCTCATATTTTATGTGCTGATGGTAGCTTATAAGGCAACCAAATGGCAATGGAGTCGTTGAAGGCGTATATAAATTCTTCTTCCATTTCTATATATCTTTGCTCGATCATTATTTATACGATAGTGGTAGGAGACTATGCAAGAGCGTAATTAATTAAGATAACAAGCTAGTTGAGCCAAACTTGGATTCCTTTACCTCCATCCACTGCCATTGTTTCAAAGATCCAAGCTGATCTTGCTGATCCCTAAAATGGCCTTCTCTTTCTCGCTGTTCATTCTCTTCCTTTCTAATCTTCTCTGTCCAGCTATCAGCCAAGAGAGCAACTCTGGCAGCCTACAGACATATATAGTGCATGTGCAACAGCCTCCAGGTGCTGCTACGCTCTTTTCCTTCAAAGATAGGGAGAAATGGTACAGGTCCTTCTTGTCCGCCGAAACAGCGGGCTTGCGCGAGTCTCGGATGATTTATTCCTATAGCAGTGTGATCAGTGGGTTTGCTGCTAGACTTACAGAGGAAGAGCTTTCACATATGAAGAACAAATCCGGGTTCACAGATGCTTATCTTGACCGGATATTGCCACTCCAAACTACGCACACCCCTAGCTTCTTAGGCCTCCACCGAGATGCACCGGGCCTCTGGAAGGATTCCAATTATGGCAGAGGTGTGATAATTGGAGTGCTAGATACTGGAATTGCATCCAACCATGCTTCGTTCAGTGATGAAGGAATGCCTTCTCCTCCTGCAAAATGGGAGGGCTACTGCAAGTTCAATGCCTCCAACTGCAACAACAAGCTCATCGGTGCAAGGGAATTTCTTACAGGATCCAACGCCATGCAGACCCCCACAGATAGAAGGAAACTGCGAGGATCGACGAACGACACCAATGGACATGGCACGCACACGGCCTCCACTGCAGCTGGCATGTTCGTAAACAATGCTAGCGTGAACGGTCTGGCCAAAGGCACAGCTTCTGGAGTGGCGCCCTACGCTCACCTTGCCATCTATAAGGTGTGTACGGGAGATGGTAGTTGCGCCGAGTCCGACATACTAGCGGGGATGGATGCCGCGGTGGAGGATGGAGTCGATCTGATGTCGTTGTCCATCGGTGGACCATCCACTGCTTTCGACCGAGACAGTATTGCTATTGGTGCTTTTGGGGCAATCCAGAAGGGCATCCTTGTGAGCTGCGCGGCCGGAAATGACGGGCCGGAGCACGGCACGCTGTCGAACGAGGCGCCATGGATCCTCACAGTCGGTGCAAGCACCATGGATCGGTTGATTCAGACAACAGTGACACTCGGAGATAACGATGAAATTAATGGAGAATCTGCTTACGAGCCTAACAACTTCAGCTCCACCCCGCTGCCTTTGATCTATCCTGGCATCCTCGGAGGCCGTCAGGCTGGTTTCTGCGACAATTCCTCTTTAGACGACATCGATGTACGGGGAAAGATAGTTGTCTGTGATGACGGCTGGATCGATGACGTGTCCAAGGGTGAAATTGTGAAGAATGCCGGAGGGCTCGGGATGATCGTTGCCAATCTAATGGTGGAAGGCTTCACCACCTTCAGCTATACCCATGTACTTCCAACATCTCACGTTAGCTACTCCGATGGACAGAGGATCAAAGCATACATCAATTCAGCTTCCGCTCCCAACGCATCCATCACCTTCAAGGGTACAGTGATTGGAACAAAACCGGCTCCGGCTGTTGCTTACTTTTCTTCAAGAGGACCGAGTCAGGCCGACCCTAACATCCTGAAGCCGGACGTCATCGGTCCTGGGGTGAACGTTTTAGCTGCATGGCCCTTCGAGGTCGGAGCCTCCGGCACCAGAGCCAGATTCAACATAATCTCCGGCACCTCCATGGCCACCCCACACCTCAGTGGCATTGCAGCCCTGCTGAAGAGCATGCACCCAGACTGGTCGCCGGCGGCGATCAAGTCGGCAATCATGACGACGGCCGACTTGACTGCCAACGACGGCAATCCGATCACGGACGAGACATCGAACCCTGCCGACTTCTTCGGAATTGGGGCCGGCCATGTGAACGTGTTGAAAGCCTCCGATCCTGGTCTCGTTTATGATATCAAGCCCGACGATTATTTAGCATACCTCTGCGGTCTGCGGTACACCGATCGGCAGGTGAGTATCATCGCTCGCCGTGCAGTCAGGTGTTCCAATGTTGGGAGCATGGCTGGCAAAGATCTAAACTACCCTTCGTTCATGGTGTTCTTGAATGCCACCAACAACTATATGGTGGAGGTGACACGGACGGTGACGAATGTTGGAGCGGCGAGCTCCACCTACACTGTGCAAAGCCGGACGTCGTCGAAAGGGGTGAAGGTGGACGTGAAGCCGATGGTGCTCTCGTTTACGAAGGCTAACGAGAGGCTCCAGTACAACGTTACATTCAGCAGTAGCGGCATAAGCGGTGGCAAATATTTTCAAGGATATTTGATGTGGATTTCATCTGATAACAGTACAACGGTTGGAAGTCCAATAGTGATAGCCGTTGTGTGAAAACCCCAAATGAAGCTGTTATCTTGCCTGTAATACATGGTATAAAAGATATGACCTTTGGATCTACGCAAAAATATAGGCCTGGGTCACCTCCAGACCCACGCAAGTGCGGCTAAATGCATGGTTCTTAACTTCGTATGCAGGTGTCCCTCAACTACATGACAAGGTACCTAAAACACTATTTGTTCTTCGTATTCTTCCATGCGATCGATATATGTGTCGGATAATGAATAAGCCCGCGAAATTTGGTTGGAAATTTTTTTGTGATATTGATTGCAGGGTGTAGGGGTTCCAAGTAATTGAGATAAAAATTAAAAAATATATATTTATAGGTTTCTCGATGAATTCGAAATTATTTTTAAATTTTTTAATTTTTTAAGTTGAATAAAAATTTTTGAAATGCTAAGAAGGTATTTTTAGATCCCTGCCGTTTACACGGATTGATTACACAGATCTATGCTTAGGTAGCACAGATTTATATTCAAATTACATGAATTTATTTTCAGATTACGCAGATTACCCAGTTTCAATATCTGATTATGCATGTTCATATTCAGGTTATACAGATATGTACTTTGATTATACAGAAATAACTCCTTAGCATTTTAAAGACTTTTTATTCAATTTGATAAGTTTAGGGACTTAAAAATAATTTCGGATTCATCTAGAAACCTATAGATAATTTTTTTTAAAAATAAGTAGGCCCACAATTGCCGAATGTCATGTTACTTTTGCAAGATTGGTGGGCTACAACTATTAAACTGAAAAAGTATAAATCAGATGCCATTTATGTATTGCATGAAGGCCATCATTGAACCATATAAAATACATATAAGATGGTGAATACATTATACTATGTATCCATAATCTTATAGACCAGCATGTATCCATTATCTTATATAGACCAGCATGTATCCACTACCTTATACAAGATAGTTGGGATTGAAATATAGGCCAGCATGCTGTATGATACATGTGCTGATGTCAAGCATAGATTAAAAAATATGTACATTGAGATTGAAACTCCAATTTGCTGTTTTCTTCGGCAAAAGATGAGGGAGATGAACCTAGCCATACATATAACAAGAGTATTAAAATGCGGTAAAATAATTTCAAATAATTAGCACTTTCATCTCATTTACACTTCATTAGCTGATATGTTTGTTATTGATGCCTATGTGATGACTACTCAAGTTCTTTACTTTATTTTGCTTCATTTTATTTTTGAAACAAGCAATGATCCGTGTTCAATGTGTCTTGCCGGCACAATATTCAAAATTGAACTGAACTATACGCTATTCAATGTCAACCCATGAATACGTATTAATATTTGACAAAACCAAACACCTTCTACAACCAAAATCTGACACAGATTATATGATGGATGCAATTTTTCCTTGTTACTTCTCAATATAGGCCAATTTGAAATAAATAGTTGAATAATTAATAATTATGCAATTATTTTGCAAGGATTCTGTATTACGGTGTGGCATAAGGTTTTTGGTGTATTTAAAGGGGGAGAGACTCCAAAACTTAGAACTTAAAGAGATATCCCCCGTTACGTCAACAAACACTAGCATCGATAACTTTCAAGAAAGAATATTTATGTATCAAGAAACTCCATATCCTCAGAATCATTGTCCTTGTTTGCCAACCAATCAGCTAATTAATTATCCTCTTAGAATACGTGAGTAATATGCAAACTCGAGATCACCTTCTTAAACTGTCATATGTCTCTAAGGTAGTGTTAATTTGGTTGGGTAATTTCAAGTGGAATAAGGGCTTATTCCATCTTATTCCATCAAACAAATGAAAAAATGGTGATGGGCCATCTTGGTTTAACAATTTCGATCAATCCTCCCTAATTCTAGAATACCAATTTCATGATGGAGCATATTCTGTCAATGTGCCGGAAGGTATCCATATTCTTTCAACTTTAGAGTTTCAATATTTTATTGATTTTCAAAAATTTTTCACATTGCATGATGGGGTACAGGAAAATATTACCTTATTGACACAGAATATGCTAATATGGACAAGTTTTTTGTCCCTTATCGAGGCAACAGGTACCACCTAAGTAGCTTCAACAATCCTCAGGAATGGCAATATTCTAATTCTCAGAATCTATATAATCATCAACATGCGCAATTACAGAATTATACGGAAAAGGCCTTTGGTATTCTAAAGAAGCGGTTTAATATTTTGAGAACTCCCATCCCACACTCCTTTAAGGTGTAGAAGCGTATTGTTATGGCTTGTTGTATCATTCACAACTTCATAAGATACAATCAAGTCAATGACAAATATTTCAACATGTCATTAGCACCTTTGTCTATAGATCCGGACCGGGACGACGTCAACGCCTATTTGATTGTAGGGGACAATGAAACCCGTAGAGGTGAAGAACTCCATAATTCGATAGCTAATAGGCTATGGATTGCTCATAACCAATGGAGTACATTTCATTGGGGCCATATAATGAAGTTCATGTGTATACTAATTATAGCATAGTTTATGTTATTATGTATAATATGTTTGATATTGATTGCACATAAATATAGAAAATTGAGGAGGCATTCAGCGAGTTATATTGATGTCTTCGAAAAGATTCTAAATAGTTTTCGAGGGATGTACACAAGAGATTTATGACTCCTGGACTGAGTGTCAATAGAAAGTCTTCGGGTATAAACATGCCTTATACAAGAAGTTTCTAACTAAAGAGGAGGTCATTGCTGTATTTAATAGCTATCTACGAGCTTCCAATAATTCTTCTCTCGAACAATATGATGACAATAAGTTTAAAAAGAACAAAAACCTTATTGGCAGCCCCATGAATATGTGTACACATGATGAGACCTTGTTTCTGATTGTAGTTGCCTTTGTTGTAGGCTTTCTACTTGGGCTTGTGGCTAGACATCTTTAACTTATTTTGTATGCCTTGTAATATTGGATGCCTTCTTTGCAGACTTTTACTCAAAGTACTCTATAACTTAACGATGTATTTGGATTTAACTTTTTGGTAGCCTGATGATGTATTTGGATTTAACTTTTTGGCAGCCCATTCTGTGCTATGTTTAACTTATTGGCAACCCCTTCTGTACTATATTTAGATTGCTTTATGTTATATTTGGATTGCTTTCATCCTTAATATGTTTAATACTACCTCACCCTGTGGTTGCTGCCTTCGGTTATGGGGCTTTTCCAAAGTACCAATTATCTTATACTAATATTACCTAATGTAAGGATGTCAAGATCAATATTGCGTAATATTGATATTGTCTACTATATACATACTGCCTATTATAGAGGTGTTTGCAATGATGACACTACAAGAAAAAGGACAATTGGCAATATAAAAAAAAATATAGCTAAATATTTAAAGGTGTCGATAAAGACAACTACCAACTCAATTTGCATCAGCAAATAAGTGTCGAAAAAAGTGGGGTCGTTAATTATCTTTGTCGATGCTTAATTCTTACCATCGGTCAATGTAATATTTAGCGATACAAAATAAGAGTCCGTAAAATGGATAATTTATCTACGCTTTTCTATAAGCATCGATAATAATTCTTTTACTGATGCAAAATTTGCATCATCATAGGGCGTGCCACCTTTACCGACATAAAATTTGCATTGGTAAAAGAAGTCATTACCAACGTATCTAGATAAGCATCAGTAATTAAACATTTATCGATGCTTGTTTTACATTGCTAATAGTTATTTTTTAAAAAAATAATTTGATTATTTTTATAAAATTATCAATTTTTTTATAATTTTTCTTGCAAACCTGTATAGACAAACAAATATGTGTATACAATATACACTTACAAGATCATCTTCTTCATTCACACAATTCGATGATCATAAATCCATAATCAAATTCATCTCATTTTAACAATGACACAATCTATATATATACTCTCAAACATTCTAATACATTGAGAATATTAACTTTCACAACCACACATATAGCAAAATAAGTGTATGTATGTATGTATGTATGTATGTATATATATATATATATATATATATATATATATATATATATATATATATATGCAACCGCATAAAATATCATGTAAATTACTATTTACATAGATAATATAAACAACTATTTATGTAAAAATATAAATATATATCCATACAAAATTAAACTCCAAGTAAATTTAGAGTATACTGTCATGCCAAGCCATATCACAAATCTACAATAGATCAAAAAATATAAAAGATTAAGTTAGCAAACTAATTATTTACTAAGTAATGACAACATATAGATTAAAAATAATACAAGAGGACACCCATCATCATCATCATCATCAGAGTCATCATCATAGGCGTCAGCAAAGATGTTTAGGGTTGGCGAGGAAGCCATGCAATAGTATAACTCATCCAGCTTTATCCCAAATATTTCAAGTTGGGATATAAGCTGAGCATTGGTACGCTGTAGGGCCACTATGTCCTCCTGAGATCTACGACGCTCCTCAGCTCGACGCATCTCCTCCTCATATCTCCTCTGCATCTCAAGCAGATGAGCATCACTAGAAATATATGATGCTCTAGAGGAGCTAAGGGCCACAATCATATATCCCAACCCCTTAATATAATTGGATCTCCTATCAAGCACCTCATCACAAATATCATCATCTATGGATGGGTGAAGCCCTCAGGGGTGGGCTGGGATCGTATATATATTATTTATTTTTAATTAAATAAATATATATATATATACTCAAAACTTTAAACTTCATAATAAATTGAAATATAGAATTTAATCAATTCATACTTACATGCCTCTCCTTGATCCCAAGAAACCACTCCCCCATCGACCGGCAATAAGTTTTCTGATAGATTTCTATCCACCCCGACAGCCGTTCTATCTCGACATTTATCTAAAATTTATGAATGTAAGTACACAGGCGCACACACACACATATTCTAAAAAAAAAATATTAGAAATATAAGAGTATTTACCAGCTCATACTGGTGCTACGCAAATGCCTTTGATCCGCCGTAATGCGCAGCTGTCAGCCATGATCCATTTTCTGTATTCTTCGCACACAAGGCCTAACAAGCAAATGCATTCATCATATGAGTTAACATATTACAATACCACATCAATTCAATAATTTATATTTTTATTATATATAATTGTTATACCTTATATGCAGAGTCTTCATACTTGTTGCATAAGAGATCCCAGTCAAGACGTGAAACATTCTTGTGGGGTGTCTCACATGCTACCGCCACCCCACGTGCATTGGAGGCCTCCTTCCAATGGCTATAGAGCTCATATTTGAATCCCTTAAGCAACCTCCCCATATGCTTAAGGATAGCCTCCTGCACGCATAAGGTATCAATCTTCTTGATATCAAAGTCGTACTGCACAAATAACATATAAAATTTACAAAATAAAAGTTAAGTAATTATCAAATTAAATATAAAAAAATAAAAGGAGGATATGTATTTGAAAATATAATATAATTTATACTTAGTTACTTGTAAATGATCGAGGAGGATCTACTTCTGCGGCTTCGTAACTTTTCACCAGTCGAACATCACCAAGGGAGCATATGTCCAGACAATAATGCCAACCTCACACACATATGGATCCCTGACATGACACTAAAGTGGTATGATGTAGCCTGGTGGGATGACATTAACCTTCATCCTCTGCCCGAGATGCACCCTCTTCCACTCCTTCAACTTCTTATTTTTGGTAGCTCCACGAGCCCGCTTAATCATAGTGTCAGCTACAATAAAACAAAAGCTTAAAATCGATTATTTATACATAATAAAAAAATTAAAATAAATTAAATACATAAAATAGTAATATATAAAATCAACCTATCATGATAGGAGATGATGTGCCCACCTCGGGAGGCTATTGCTGAGACGAAGAGGCACTGACATCTCAGTGTGGGTTCCTCCTACGAGATCGTCCATTTGGTGGCATGTTTGTATCAAACAATATATTAAAAATAATATAATATAGATAAAATTACATCGATACTAAATGATATATGAAATGTAAAATATATGAATATTTTTAAAAAATTATATATTAGTTTTCAATGTCTGTATCTTCATCAGGAGGATTATCAACATCTTCATCATCATAATTCACCAACGTATAATCTTCCTCGTCATCATTTGTGAAGTCATCATCACTATCATCATCATCTTCTGACATATTCAGATTTAATTCACTAACATCAATATTATCAGATTGTATATCATCCCTCATCAGAGGAGATGTGCTTTCAATTTTTGCACTATACTGTCCTAAGTTATCTGCATTTTGTTCTTTCTAAAAAAAATCCTCAACTGTTCTATCTCAGAACCAACATATAGATCGTAAACATCTCTTAGTGCAATTCTTTGTACAATATACCATTCATTCTTATATCTCGTGTCCTTTAGATATATTACCTGCTTTGCCTGACTAGCGAGTATGAAAAGATCAGATTGGTACTATGTTCTCATAAAATTGACACTTGTGAAGTATGCATCTTTATAAATACCAATCCTATTATTGTTGATATCCCACCATTGGTATTTAAATAAGTAAATAAATTATTTTGACTCATATTTTAATTGTATAATATCCGTTAGGGTACCATAATATTCAATCTTATTGTCTCCATCGATTTGCAACATCAGAGTTCCACTATTTTGGATCTGCCTCTGCATATCAAGATTCTTTGTATGAAATCTTATGCCACCAACAATACATGAGCTATAACATGAAATCTTAGGATTGATATGGCATGCCAAATCATATAGTTCCTCCGTTGCACCATCTTCTTTATTATGATATATTAACATCATCTACGAGAACATACGTATAATTTATGATAAATCATCTTGATACATTACATGTAGTTAGAAGTTGAATAAAACTGCTATAGTACTTACACATTGTCTGAACCAAGTTGCGAACTTCCTTCGATATCGTCCCTCGATATCTCTATTATTTTATCATAATAATATATCTTTATGCTCTCTACAATAAATACATGCTTATTAGTTTCTTTACCTTATAATAAGTATATGATGTTGATTATATAAAAGTACTTACTCCATGAAATAATAGATTTTTTGATAATTATTTAGCATATAGAAATGCACCTGGTCATGCTCTTCTATTTTCATATATTTGCACTTTTTTCCACTAATGGGACTAACATTAACATTGAAAATAGATAATGTAGGTTCGATATTGGCCCACTCCCCATCTGCATTGCGCTCTTCACGATTGAATCATGTTCTATATCATCGAGGTACATCGAACAGAATATAAGATACTCTAAGGAGACATATGCTTCTACAATTGATCCTCCTGAACGTGCCTTATTTCGCACATATTGTTTCAACTTATACAAGAATCTACACATACAAAACGATGAAAATAAATAAAATTACTTGTAATTAGAATTATAGTGGTTATAAATTAAATAAAAAAATTAATTATTTATAATATTATTATCGCTCAACAGGATACATCCATCGATACTGAACTAGCCTGATAAGTAAAGCCTCTCTTGAAAGGTGAACCGTCAAGTATACCATAATATCAAAAAATGACGACAGAAAAAATTTTTTCAACTTACACAAATTTAGGGCAATGTTTGATTGAAACTTCTTAAGTATATGAACTGAGAGTTTCCGACAATATAATTCTCAAAAAAAAATCCAATTTAATCAGTGCATGCTGTACCTCGAGAGTAAAGAAGCCATGCATTACAACGGATATAAGATACTGCATCATAACATGAGAGTCATAACTCTTCATACCTTAGATATTGTCATTTTTTAAGTTCACGCATCTTGATGTTGGAGGCAAAATCATCAAGAAACTTTATGACTTTTAACCACTCACAAAAACTTTTTTTCTCATTTTCATGCAATGTTTAGCATTAGAAAATTCTGACCATCACGGGGCACCAAGTGCTACTCATGCCGTAATCTCATTCTTTTTAGGTCTAGCCGAGAATTTGGATTATTCTTTATTTTTTTTTAATGTTAAGCAGTGTCCCAATTGATAGAATATGTAATGGTGGTGGAACATACAACAATAGTATGAGAAACTATATAAAACAATGGAGAATACAACTTTTTCTCACAAACCCTTCTCCTTTTTTTTCTATTCTGGATACCACTTCACCACACCGTCAATTCTACAACAACCACCTATTTATAGGTATAAGAAATGACCTTTTGACTCCCCTAATAAATTTATCATTTAGACTTCCCATGTGACTCTTGGATTTTCCATGTGACTCTTGGCTTTTCCATGTGACTTTTGGTTTTTCCATGTGACTCTTGGTTTTTCCCACTTCAATTAAGTTTACAAAATGACCTTTGGATTTCTTCAAATATATTTAATATTTGCTTTTTCCAACACCCCCCCTTAAACTTAATTGTTCTTTCTTCATCATGCCAAGAGAACTTTTAAACTTGGTGAAGAGCTCTGCTCCTAATGGTTTAGTGAATATGTCGGCAACTTGATCTTGTGTCTTCACATACAGTAGCTCTACTTCTTTGTTCTTCACATGTTCCCGGATTGAATGAAAACGCACATCAATATGCTTGCTTCTTTGATGATACACCGGGTTCTTTCCTAGTGCAATAGCCGACTTGCTGTCAATGCTTATCTTGGTAGGTTCCTTTTGCTCAAAATGAACTTCCTTCAACAAGCTTCTTAGCCATATAGCATGTGTTACACATGCGGATGCAGCAACATATTCGGCTTCACATGTAGAAAGAGTAACAATAGGTTGCTTCTTTGACATCCATGAAAAAGCTGCATCTCCCATAGAAAATACAAATCCGGAAGTACTCTTCCGATCATCCATGTCTCCAGCCCAATCACTATCCGAATAGCCCACAAGTTCAAAGTTACTATGATGAGAATAAAATAGTCCATCAGTAATAGTACCTTGGATATAACGAAGAATTCTCTTTGCTGCCTTCCAGTGCATTAATTTGGGCTCCTCCATGAATCTGCTGACTAGGCCGACTGCATATAGAATATCCGGCCTAGTACATGTCATGTACCTCAGACATCCTACCAAGCTTCTAAAGAGAGTAGGGTCCACAATCTCTCCTTCATCTTCTTTTGACAGCTTTGCTCCACAATCAACGGGGGTGCTTATAGGGTTACAATCTTTCATCTTGAATTTCTTCAAGATTTCTTTGGCATAACCTTCTTGAGATAAGAAAATTCCTTTTTGATATTGTTTGACCTCCAAACCCAGAAAATATGTCATTAACCCCATGTCTGTCATCTCAAACTCCTTCATCATGGCATGCTTGAACTCCTCAAACATTTGTAGATTATTACCTGTAAAAATAAGATCATCCACATACAAACACACAAGTAGAATGTTAGAATTTTTCTCCTTTACATACACAGCATGCTCATAGGGACATTGCTTGAAGCCATTTGCTTTGAAGTAGCCATCAATTCTTGAGTTCCATGCTCTTGGAGCTTGTTTTAAACCATAAAGTGCCTTCCTTAGCTTTAAAACCTTCTCTTCATGTCCCTTCTTCACATACCCTTTGGGTTGTTCAACATATACTTCTTCTTCTAGAAAGCCATTTAGAAATGCCGACTTCACATCTAACTGGTAGATGTTCCAATTACTCTGTGCAGCCAAAGAAATCACCAGACGAATGGTCTCCATGCGTGCTACGGGAGCAAATACCTCCTCGTAGTCAATTCTGGCTTGCTGCTTGTAGCCTTTAGCTACTAATCGAGCCTTATATTTCTCCACTTTTCCTTCTGCATTCTTCTTTACCTTATATACCCATTTCACTCCAATGGGTTCATGACCTTCTGGAAGAGTAATAAGTTTCCATGTGTTATTCTTCTGGATTGCCTTCATCTCTTCATTCATGGCCATCCTCCAGTTTTCATTCTTCACTGCTTCTTCAAAAGAGATTACATCCTCATTAGCATATAAACAAATGAGATTAAGGGGACTCGTCACCTCATAGAGATCTTGAATGCTTCTTGTCTTTCTGGATTCTTCATTTGAAGATGGAGATCTCGTGCTAGGTGATGAAGGTGATATGGGATCTTCAACTTGAGCCTTCACTTCTTCTTCTTCTTCTTGCACCTCTATCATGTTGGTGCCCCAATTCCAGATTTCTTCTTCATTGAATTTCACATCACGGCTTATGAGGATCTTCTTCGCCTTTGGATCATAAAGTTTGTATGCCTTGGATCTCTGATCATATCCTATAAAGATGCAAGGATAACTCTTGTCATCAAGCTTGCTTCTCCTTTGATCTGGGATGTGTGCATAGGCAATGCAACCAAATACTCTCAGATGAGATACATCTGGCCTATATCCATTCCATGCTTCTTGAGGGGTCCTTCCTTCAAGATTCTTTGTTGGGCAGCGGTTGAGAATGTATACCGCACAATTCACAGCTTCCGCCCAAAACTCTTTTGGCATTTCTTTCGTCTTCAACATGCTTCTCACCATGTCAAGAATGGTCCGATTCTTCCTTTCTGCTATGCCGTTTTGCTGGGGTGAGTATGGTGCAGTCAAAGTCCTCCAAATACCTTGAGATTTGCAGAACTCCTCAAATGCCTTCGAGGTGAACTCTCCTCCTCGATCTGATCTCAAAGCTTTGATTTTGCACCCGATTTGGTTCTCCACAAGAGCTTTGAACCTTTTGAATATCTCCAGGGCCTCACGTTTCTCCTTCAAGAGATACACCCAAGTTTTTCTGCTAAAATCATCAATAAATGTTAGAAAATAATGACGACCTCCAAATGAGGCCGGTGTGATGGGACCACAAATATCTGTATGGATGAGTTGCAAAGGCCTTCGGGCTTGATGAAATGACTCTTTTGGAAAGCTAGCTCTTGAGTGTTTTCCAATAATACATCCTTCACATATTCCTTCAGGGGTATCCTCAATGAGAGGTAATCCTTTCACCATTGCCTTCGAAGATAAGAGTTTCAAGGAACCAAAGTTCACATGCCCGAACCTCAAGTGCCATAGCCATGTGTCATCCTTCATGCATGCACTCAAGCACTTTGTCATAACATACTTGATGTTCAATATAAACATTCGGTTCTTGGTCATAGGTACTTTTGCAATTAGCTGATCATGTTTTCTTAAGTAAAGATATCTACCTTCCATAACAACATCAAATTCTTTTTCTAATAATTGACCAAGACTTAAGATATTTGTTTTCATATTAGGCACATAGTAAACATTAGAAATGAACTGTTGAGAACCATTCTTGAGTTGAATTAGGATTTTACCTATCCCCTTCACTTGAACTTTTGAGGTATCACCGAAAGAAACATTGCCTTCCACTGTCTCATCTAACTCTTTGAACATGTGTTTGTACCCGCACATATGATTGCTTGCACCGGTATCCAAGTACCAAATATTTTCATTGGAACCTTCTTCTCCCTTCTCTGCTAGTAGCAAGATACCATCTTCTCCTTCCTCCTTCTTTGCATAGTTGACCTTCTCATGCACTTGGTTATTCTCATTATGGTAACATTCTGAGGAGTAATGACCATATTTACCACAAGTATAACATTTAATTTTACTTTTGTCATACCTTCGTCCTCCTCTTGAGAAACCTCGTTGCCTTCTTCCGCCAGAGGGACCTTGTGTGCTTTCTTCATTAGGTAAGACTCCTGTGCCTCCTCTTCCTCTGCCATGTCCAAAGGAACCTCGTCCTCGTCCACGGCCTCGTCCATGACCGTATCCGCGGGTATAACTATGACCGCGATTTATTTGACTGCTTTTACTAGTTGGGCCATCCTTCTTCTCATTGATGGTGAGCTTGCACTTCAAGGCTTGCTCCAAGGATTCTTCTTTCTGCATCAAGATCCTTTGCTCATGGACTTGTAGAGAACCCATGAGTTCATCAACTGTCATAGTGTCCACATCTTTGGACTCTTCAATTGCAGCTACAACATAGTCAAACTTCTGATCCAAGGATCTTAGGATCTTCTCCACCACACGCTTGTCCTCTACATTCTCACCATTTCTTTTCATTTGGTTTACATTAGAAAGAACCTTTGTGAAGTAATCCGAGATGGATTCTCCTTCCTTCATCTTCAAAGTCTCGAACTCGCCTCTCAACATTTGGAGGCGCACCTTCTTCACTTTCTCAACGCCCTTATGAGCGTTCTCAAGGATCTCCCAAGCTTGTTTTGAGTTGGTGGCACAAGCAACCTTCTCGAATCCGGCTTCATCTAGCCCTTGATAGATGAAATAAAGAGCCTTCTTGTCTTTTTTTCTTTGATCGACAAGCGCCGTTCTTTGTGCCGCCGTTTGTGCGCGGTCATCTTGGGGTTCTTCATATCCCTTTTCAACAACCTCCCAAATATCTTGAGAGCCTAGCAATGCCTTCATTTGGATGCTCCAATTCTCATAATTGATGGTGGTGAGTCGTGGAATGGGGAATTGCATGCTGTTGGACATATTTCCAACCTCCGAGCTCTGATACCACTTTGATAGAATATGTAATGGTGGTGGAACATACAACAATAGTATGAGAAACTATATAAAACAATGGAGAATACAACTTTTTCTCACAAACCCTTCTCCTTTTTTTTCTATTCTGGATACCACTTCACCACACCGTCAATTCTACAACAACCACCTATTTATAGGTATAAGAAATGACCTTTTGACTCCCCTAATAAATTTATCATTTAGACTTCCCATGTGACTCTTGGATTTTCCATGTGACTCTTGGCTTTTCCATGTGACTTTTGGTTTTTCCATGTGACTCTTGGTTTTTTCCACTTCAATTAAGTTTACAAAATGACCTTTGGATTTCTTCAAATATATTTAATATTTGCTTTTTCCAACACCAATAACATTATTATAAATGTTCTTCTCAATGTGCATAACATCTAAGTTATAACAATGTAGAAGATGTTGCTAATAAGATAATTCAACAAATATGCTCTGCTTCATCTAGTTTAACTCTGATTCTGTACACTTTTGTTTGTAACTTCTAAAATATTTACGAAATTTAACACTGCCAATAGCCTCTAGTTGTGCTAATATGTCATCTTCGCTCATCACACAAGGTGGTTCACACTTCTCTGACTTCCCATTGAAGCATCGGTTCTGACAGATCCTCCAAGAATGATTAGATGATAAAAATCGATAATGACACATATAGATAATTTTTATTTCATACTTCAATCTAACAGAGCACCTATCATTGTTGCAAATTGGACATGCCAAATATCCCTTTATGCTCCATCCAAATAGGTTGCCATATGTCAGAAAATCATTAATTGTCTATATTATCATCGCATACAATCGAAAAATTCTTTTACTATCTAAATCGTATGTTACAACAGTAGTCTCCCAATGTTTCTTCAATTCATCGATTAAGGATCACAGATAAATATTTATCTCATTATCGGGAGCTATAGGTCTAAGAATAAGCAATGATAAAAATATAAATGACACTTTCATATATTTTCATGATACAACATTATACAGCATTAGCATAATCGACAACATACTATAAGCATTCCTTATAGTTTCAAATAGATTGAAACCATCAGATGCTAGGTCAAGACGAATGTTGCATGGGTCACTAGTAAAATGAGGAGGCTGTTTGTCAAATTTCTTTCAAACTATGGAGTCAGTTGGATAACTAATAATATTATCCTCAGAAATCCTCATCTCATGATGCCATTTCATCGCCTCAACGATCCTCGATGACTGATAAAGTCTCTAAAGTCTTAGTATTAATGAAAAGTATCTCAAAACCTTATGAGGCTACTTCTTACCCCTACCAAAATCTTCAGCACACCTTGACTCACCACATTCTGGACAATAATTTAAATATTGATGCTCTTTATAAAATAATGTATAATCCTTCTTGCATGCATGTATCAATGTATAACCCAGTCCAAGTTCATGCATATACTTTTTTGCCTCTGAATATAAATTTGGAAGTTTTTCAGCTTCCAGTAATGCTTCGTTGATTAAGTTCAATATATATTCAAAGGAACTTTGACTCTAACCAAATATGATTTTATCGTGAAAAAGTTTTATCAAGTACTCAAGCTTCGAGAACTTCTTACAATTTGGATATAAGGGCTCCTTCACATCTCTCATGAGTTTTTCAAAGTATCCATCATTTGTATAATCCATACTGTCAGGAGACTTATCATGAGTATTTTCGTCGGGTACAAAATTATTTCCACACACGTTGGGTAGCATGTGCCTCTTCATATAAATTATCTAACATGTCATTGATGCTAATTGATCCAGACACTTGACCCACATGTTGATCTCTTATGTTAGGAGGTGTACATTCTATTGCAGAAACTCCAGTACGATCCACCCGTACCTGATCATAAACACCTCACATAGAATCTGCATGTTACTCCAGCAAGCAACAAAGAAGAGAGAAGGATGCTAGGGTTTGGCGTTGGAACTAGAAAGGGAGAGAAAGTTAGGGAGAAAAGATCTTTATTCCACTCTTTTCGTTATGTAAAATCCACAGCCATTAGGCCCGACCAAAAACTTTCCTTGGCTCAACCCAATATATGAAAGCACTCACCAAATCATGTCTCATCTATGTCTCACATGCTCTCAACCCTTGGACTTAATCCCAACCTAAGCCCTTGAGTTAATCCCCTTAAGACCTCCCAAATAAAGCCTCAAGACTCCTAGGATCAAATCCAATCCTAGCTGAAAATAGAATCCACGCACCGTTCTGTTCCCAGCTCGAGCCGATTCGATCAAACCTTGAGCCGGCTCAACTGTCATGCCACTGCACATGCCAGCGAAATCCATTCTCTGTTCCATATCTAAGCCGGCTCTCTTAGGATCGCGAGTCAGCTCAACCCAGTCCGAATCGACTCCACTCAGATCCGATTTGGCTCCTCTACTGCATAAATGGACCTTCACCCTAAGACCTCTTCCGTCCTAGCTCTAAGACTCATACCTGATCCTAGCCTCTCAGAACCGTCGCCGTGACTCCTCTTATGGCCTTCTAAGATTTGAGAGCATCACACATTCACAACAAGATCCCTAGGATCAAATCCAATTCTAGCTGAAACCAAAATCCAAACACCATTCTGTTTCTAGCTCGAGCTGGCTCAACTGTCGTGCCACCACACGTGCCAACAAAACTTGCTCTTTATTCCATATCTGAGCCAGCTATCTCAGGATCCTGAGCTAGCTCAATCCAATCCAAGTCGACTCCACCCAGATCCGAGTCGGCTCCTCTGCTACAGAAACTGACCTTCACTCTAGGATCTCTCCCGTCCTAGTCTTAGGACTCGTATTCGATCTTTGCCTCTCGGAGCCGTCGCTATGACTCCTCTTATGGCCTCCCAAGGTTTGGGAGCACCACACATTTACAACAATCTTCACCTTGGTACCCCAAGCCTTGGCAAACCCCACATAATCCACCTACATGATCCTACTGTCTTACTTTTCTCTTGGCACTCTCTAATGTCCTATAGTCCTTCAGTACTTCATGCTCACGCATCTAATACATATGCATCCACTGTCGCTATAGTGGATCACCTGTGCACCACACCCTATGCATCGTTCCTTCACCCTGCATACCTCCGCCACCAAGGAACTCGAAGCCTGTATTCTTTAAGATATCCTCCTCAGTTTCAGTACTCCACAGCCTCCACTTGGATTCTAGAATCCCACAACTGCCTGTAGTCCAGCTGTGCATTTGTCCCACAGTCGCCTGTATCGAGCTGTGCCCCTGCCGCGGCTCCACAGCTGCCTGTCTCCCCAGCTGTGCCTGTGCCGCGGTCCACAGCCATCTATCTCCATGGCTATGTTTGTGCTGCAGCTCCACCGCCGCCTCTCTCCGATCGTGCCTGCACTGCAGCCTAAGCCGCTACCTGTGTCCCGACTTTATCCATCCCGCAATCTACAACTGTCTATCTCTCAACTGTCTCTCTATTGCTCCTCCGATCCATAGCTGTCTGTCTCTCAATTGCCTCTGCACCACTCTATGCAACCGCCTATGTCCCGGATATCCCGACTGCATCCATGCCGCGACTCCACAACTGCTTATCTCTAATCGTGTCTCTGTCACATCCTGTAACTGCCTATGTCTCAGCTGCATCTCAAACTCCGTCACTGTCTCTTCGAATCCTCCACACTCTGTAGACCTCTCCGAAGATATCTCAGACCCTCTGCTCCCTGCAGGCTCCTCCGAAACTATCAAAAGATCATCCGTCCCTTCACTTTCAATGATTGTACCAATGGAGTCCCTCTCTTCTCCTCTTTTCTCCTGCAATTAATGGACAATCCTTCTTGAAGCATCCAATCTTATGACACCTGTAACATTTCAAAACCTTCTCTAATCTGCCCTTAAATTTACCGCTCTTCCTGGGCCTCCCTCGCCTCTCATGAACAGCGAATGCCTCCGAAGTAGAGTCTCTCTTGGAGATCTTTTTTTGCTGCTCATTTGATCTTAGGACATCCACAACCTTCTCATACTCCAAGGACTCCTTGCCATATACCAAGGTTGTAATCAGACCATCATACACCGATGGGAGTGAGTACAACAACAACAACACCCGATCTTCTTCCTCGATCTTCACATCCATATTCAACAAATCAGAATATACCTGATTGAACCTTTGGATATGACTAACCAGATTGCCTCCCTCGAACATCCGCAAGCTGTATAACTGCTTCTTCAATTAGAGCTTTTTCATCATGTTTTTATCTGTGTACATCTTCTCTAGCTTCTCCCAAAGGCCTCTCATCATGGTCTCCATGCTGACCTCCGGTAACATCTGATCTGCCAAGCACATCATGATCGTGCTGAAGGCAACCTCCTTCAGCTCCTTCCAATCCTTAGTACTGATCTTTTTCGATCTTGCTCTTATCAAAATTTTATAGATCCGCTGCTGCACTAACAAATCCTTAACCCACTGCTGCCACAAGATGAAGTTTTCCTTGCATCAAACTTCTTAAACTCCGCCTTAAAATCACCTGAAGCCATCTTAACCTTCAAGCAACCAACCAGCCTTAACCCTTCTATAATACCATGCCTCACACCCCAAAAATAGGATCAGATCTGAAATATATCTTCTCCACCTTCTTCCAACCTTTTTTTGAGTCAAAACCCTCCACCTAATTGAGAGATCACCTCAACCAAGGAAGCAACAAGGAAGAAAACAAGGAAAAACCTGGGCGCTATAGAAAATCAGGCTGAAACTTGATCTTGGCATCTTCTTCTTTTCTCCACGTAATCAAGCTCTGATATCAATTTTTGAAGAAACTTCGGTATGACCCATCCGTATCTGATCATAAACACCTCGCATAGAATCTAGATGTTACGCCAGCAAACAACAAAGAAGAGAGAAGAATGCTAGGGTTTGGTGTTGGACCCAAAGAGGGAGAAAAAGTTAGGGAGAAAAGATCTTTATTCCACTCCTTTTGTTATGTAAAATCTTAATACAACCTATGTATATTTATACATAGCTATTAGACCCAACCAAAAAGTCCTCTTGGCTCGATCCAATACATGAAAGCACTCACCGAACCATGTCTCATCCATGTCTCACATGCTCTCATCCCTTGGACTTAATCCCAACCCAAGCCCTTAAGTTAACCCCCTTAAGACCTTCCAAAAAAGGCCTCAAGACCCTTAAGATCAAATTCAATCCTAGCTAAAATCAGAATCCATGCACTGTTATGTTTTTAACTCGAGCCGACTTGGTCAGACCTTGAGCCGACTCAACTGCTATGTCACCGCGCATGCCAGCGAAACCCACTCTCTATTTCATATTTGAGCCAGCTCTCTCTCAGGATTTCAAGCTGGCTCGATCTAATCCGAGTCGACTCCATCCAGATCCGAATCGACTTCTCTGCATAGAAACAGACCTTCACCCTAGGACCTCTCCCGTCCTAGCCCTAGGACTCATACCCGATCCTAGCCTCTCGAAGCCATCGCTGTGACTCCTCTTATAGCCTCCCAAGGCTTGGGAGCACCACACATTTACAATATATTTCTTATGTAGATCCCAAATAGTATACTTTGGATCCATATCTCAATTCAATAAGTGTTCCAATGCTACATCTATAGGCTGGAAGTAGTTATTGTGACATCTCCAACAAGGACATTTGATTCTATTGGGATCATCAACTCTCTCTCATACAAATCTTATAAAATCTCTAATATCTTATCGATATTCAGGCAAGATGATAGAGTGGACATTCATCCAACTCTTGTTGATATTTTTCATCTATCTATAAAAAATGTTCATCATTAAAGTATTTGTTATAAAAAAAGTTTTACAAATGCATGACCCTATCTATTTTAAACTGATTACTAACGAGTATGGCCCTATCCCTTTTGAAAAAGTAATAATCTTATTATTGTCATTACTCGATATTTTGTTCCATTATTGTTGAAATTTCAACAGTATCTCTCCATGGTTTTCCAAATACATGATGTAAATATAGTATCTATGCACCCAATCCAATATGTACCCAGAGAACAGAGGAGAAATAACTGCTGAATAAGATATAATAAAATAAAATACCAACTAATAACAATAATAAGATTAAAACTTTTTCAAACTGTCCAAAAATAGGGCATCCAAGAGTCTTTCATCTCGAAAACAACACTTGAATGGAAATCTATGGTTCAATACAATTTAACTACCATCTCTGAATTTATATATAGGGATGGATTCCTAATTTATCAAAAAAAGATAGCTCCCATTAGTTGAGTTTCTATCTTTACCTCAACATGAAAGAACAAGTTTACAGTGATTAAATTATGTGATGCTTAGGTTCTGCACCAAAATAGGATAGGTTAATGAAAATAATTTGGATGGCATATTTTCATACGACAATGACATGGAGGAAGCTTGTCTAAAGAGATGGAATGGAACCATGCTAAGGTTGAAATAAGATTAAACACAGACCAAGAAAAACATAATAGGAGTCATGAAACAGATTTATTACTTAAAAAAGAGAACCTTGCAATAGTTAGAGAGAGTAGATAGAGCTAAAAATGATTGGGGCTCAAGTTTGGCCACCCTATCTCCAAGCTTGGTTCCAATGTTTTAGTTAGGACTGGACTAGCTTGAAACTTTTATAAACACAAAGCCCAATAATTGATTGAGCTCTATCCAAATGTTTTAGTTTAAGCTTCAAGCTAGGCCTAAGCTTAAAACTTTTCTAAGCACTAGACCCAAGCCTAGCTTGAGCCTTAGATCAAACCGGAAGCAATACCCATCTAAGCCCAAAATTATCCAACTGCATGAGGCAGGATAGGTGTGGAAGATGAAGGCTCATCTTTAATCAAGAGGTTTTGGCCAAATCTGCATTTCTAATAAGATGCTTCAACTTCATGTGAGGGAATGATAGTTTTCACCAATGGTGCAAGCAATCTGATCTATACAATGTGCTAAGATATCATCTAACTATGTATAGTTAGGGGGAGTGTCAATGCCAAAGACAAAACCAAGGGCTGAGCCAAGATAGGTGTAGTACTCTTGGACGCACACTCACCAATGCCAAACACTGGCGGCCAGCCCCCCCCCCCCAACAAACAACCCCCCGCTATCGTCAAATACATGCACGCACCCCAACCCCAAACACCCCCACCCACTGCCTCTTCAAATGCATAAACAATGATTGAAAAATCATAATCAAATATAAAAAAATAAGAAACCATACATACTAGTGAGAGGTGTGGAGACAGAAGTTGTCTCGAGCAGGCTGAATAGAGGAGAGGTGGCACATAGTGTGGAAGCAAAGCAGAGGGGGCGCAGAGGCATCAGCGGTGGCTGTGGCGATAGTGACAATGGCTATCGATGATAAAGGGAGTGAGAGAGCAGAGGGGAGGGAGTGAGAGAGCCGAGGGAGAGTGCAAGAGAAGAAAATGAAGAGAAAGAGAGAGTGCGAGAGGTGTCGACAGCGATGGCAGCGGTGGAGATGGTGACAGTGGCTACCGACGAGAGAGGGAATGAGAAAGCAGGGGGAGGGAGTGAGAGAGCCGAGGGAGAGCATGAGAGAAGGAAATAAAGGGAAAGAGAGAGCACGAGAGAGGCAAATGGAGGAGGGAAAGAGATCGAGAGCGTAAAAGAGGGAAATGGAGGAGGGAAAGGGAATCGGTGCCCTAAAAAAAATCCTTTACCAACACTAAAATTGCATCGGTAATGAAAATAATTATCTACACTTTCTTAAGCATCGGTAATTAATATCATTACCGATGCAAATTTAGCATGGAGAAAGGGGTTCAGAAAAAAAAATGTATACAACCCGTTATCAATATTTTATTTTAAATGTCGACACTCTTATTGCATCGATAATTTAATTTATCGATGCTTTAGGAATAAGCATAGCTAATTATAAAAATTTTACCAATACTTTTCTCTTCCATAGCTAATTCCGGTCTTTACTCACGTAAAATTTTGCGTAGATAAATTTTGCATTGGCAAAGCCCTAATTTCTTATAATGTGAAAAGACAACATATAGCCTGCCAGATGCATTACTTGAAGGCATGCCCATTATATATCTCCATAATCCAATGTAATGCTATAAAATATTTCTAAGCTTACAGCTTTTTGAAAGTTCATATTTATATTTGTTTTCGATTTTCATTCTTTACTCTTAATTTATGTGCATGCTCTTATTTTCTGCAAGTTGTCTCACCTATTTTACACGTTCAATTTTGTTTAACAAATGCCTGGAGATTCACCTACCTTCTACACCTTCTTTTTTCCGCACTTGATGCATGAAGAATTGATAATGGAGATGATCCAACAACTATATGCTTCTCACAATATTTAGCTAAAAAACCAACTCCCTGTACACTAAACTTGGCCAAGGGCATTCTTGTGCTTTTTTGAAAAATTCATCCTCTATTTTTCATGAAATAGAGGCTTATTCTCATGTCAACCAAACACCGGTTAGAATAACATTGTATTAATTATACTGAAATAAAGGTAGAATACTAGATTTCCAACCAAAAGAGAAATCTGGAATAACAAGGGTGAATACCTATTCTCCAAAAATTCGTATTTCTATTACAGAAATAAAATTTGGGTATCCAAATACTACCTAAATGGTAAGTGAAGGTTATAATAGGATTTTTGATAAATAAAACTTCTAATCCAACTAATAATTGTTAAAGGAATCTCCTTCCATCCTGCTTTGCCCAACATACAGCTGGGAACTCATTGCAGATGTTAGAATGGATCTAGATGAAATCAAACAAGATACCGAGGAAATAGAGAGAGAAAATACAGGATGCACGTATTTACTTAGTTTGGCCACAACCCTATGTCCACTGTTGATGATGAGTAGATATTCCATTATAATTAAAAGCATAGAATATAAAAATAACGCTACATCTCAATAAAATCCTTACTCTAATATACTCCGTCTTTCATGCTTTTCCGATGAAGTGAAAGAAGATGTAGATCAAAACTGGATCGCGCCCATATCATGAGGCCTCGGTCCATCTATCACGCCCCCGATCCGAGATTGAGAATCGAGGGTCATGGCAACTACCGCATACTCATAGAAAAACTTTTTCCATAAGCATGCAAGGTATTTCATCATGATATCTTACACATAAAGTTAAATAATTTTAATAATCAAATCTTGGTTCAAATAACAACTCAAAAACTCAATGTCCAAAAGAAAATAACTGTCTGACAAAATCAACACTTAAAATAAAAATCTTGAATCAATTCTAAAAAAAAATCCTAAATCAAATGAGCTAACACCATCTCTAATCGCTCTCCCAACCGAAATCCCGTGTCATGCTAATTTTCTGGATCTGTAAGAAAAACATAAAACTCATCATGAGCTAAATAGTCCAGTAAGCAGTGTATACCTTTAACTGAATGAATCAGGCAATAATACTATACATACCGATTTACTAATAATAACAAAATCAATATGTAATTTCATGAAATCATAATCATACTATCAATCATATATAAAATTCAATTCATCATAATTTCAAATTATGCTTATCATCTTAAATTCATCAATTTCTTAAGTTCTTCTTACCAACCATGACTATGACCATATTTTTCCTATGACAGAGTCATAATACCGCGTATCTGCTTGCGGTAGGCTGCGAATCATCTGGCAGCCAAGTCCTTTGGAACAGTGGGTCTCGCTGGTGGTTTGTCGCTGATCTCTCTAGCGACATAAATTCTCAGGACAATCAATTACCAACGTATATGCCCCCATTGGCGAGATCCTTTACACAGTCAGGTTGTCAATTTCATATTGTCTTCCAATTCATATATTATTTTTAAAAATAATATAAATAATTGATATTCGAATCAAATCAATCATATCATTCTTTATGATCATACATCATCATAATAATTATTCAACAAATAACTTCAATCATATATAATTTCTACAATTAACTTCAATCATAAATAATTTTAATAATTATTTTAATAAATAATTTCAATCACAAGCATGCATAAATTTATTTAATTCAGAATTTATAATTTACCAGATAAATTCAATAAAAGTAAACACTACTTACCTCAAAAGAAAATTCAAACTAAGAATTCTAGAAATCTTAAAAATTTTTCTCCGGATCTGGTACGTCAAATATCATATTTTTGATCAAAATTTTATGGAATTAAAAATAATTAAAATTTATTAAAATCTAATATCCCCACATGGATTAACTAGACGACAGCGTCCAGGATTTTTGGATTAATCCCTGAAAACTCTTCTTATATTTTATTTTTTTATTTATTATTTTTTATTATTTATATATATATATGTATTAATTCTATAAATTCTAAAAAAATCTAAAAGAGAGAGCAGAGAGAGAAAGTTTCTCTCTCCCCTTTCTTTTTTTTTTCTTTCTCTTTTTCTCTTTTTCTTCTTTTTCTTTTATTTTCTTTCTTCTTTTCTTCTTTTTCTTCTCGGGCTCCTCCATGGCCGAGACAGGGGACCTGCGGATCTCCTGCCTTGATCAGCCGTTCAGGCCACGGCCGGCACAGCGAACCCGACGGTAGGGGAGGGCCACTCTCCCAGGTTCGGAGGGGCAAGGCCGACGGTCGGTTGCGATCGCTGGCGTCGGAAAATCCACGGGAAGAAGAGACCAAAACAGGGGTCTCTTCTCCGATCAAAAATCGACGACACCCATCGTCGTCAGTCGCGCATAGAGGCACGGGAAGAAGGGGAAATAAGGGAGGAAAAGAAGGAGAACTTACTTCGGCCTCCGGTGACCCCGTCAATGAGCAATCACGGTGAGAATGAAGCAAGGATCCGCGGCTCTAATTCGAGAAAATCGGAGAGGAAGAGAGGGAAAGAAGACCGATGATCGGCTTCTAAGGAAGGGGAGGGTCTTTTTATAGAGAGCCCTAGGACTCCGAGAGGTCCTAGGACTCCCGATTCACCAAGGTCTCATCAAAGAAGAAGACTCCTATCGGGAGTCTTCTTTTCGATTTTTTTCCTATTTTTTATTTTTTTTTTTTGGGCTTGGGTCTTGCTAGATGGGCTTGGGCTTTGGGCTATAACATTCATCACCCCTAAAAAAAATTTCGTCCTCGAAATTTTTCATACCTGTAGTCTCGAAGAGCTGAGGATATTTTTGCTTCATTTCTTCCTCTAGTTCCCAAGTAGCTTCTCTTTTCGAATGTCGACTCCACTGTACCTTGACATAAGGAATGTTACGACGTCTCAGCACTTATTCTTTACGGTCCACGATCCGTACATGATGTTCTTCATATGATAGATCTTTTCTGGCTTGCACTGGTTCAAGTTCCATGATGTGACTTGGGTCTGGTAAATATTTCTTTAACATAGAAACATGAAAAATATTATGTACTTTGACAAGTGAAGGTGGTAAGGCAAGTCTATAAGCCACCTCACCAATTCTTTCCAACACCTCAAACAGACCCACATATCTAGGATTCAATTTGCCATGAATACCAAATCTTGAGATTCCTTTTGAAGGAGATACCTTGAGAAATACATGGTCACCAATTTGAAATTTTAATTTTCGTCTCCTGTTATCTGCATAACTTTTCTGTCTGCTTTGTGCTGTCCGAAGTCGTTCTTTAATTAATTGAATCTTCTCGACTGCTTGTTGGACAAGTTCAGGATCCAATATTCTCCGCTCACCAACATCATCCCAGTGAATCGGTGATCGACATCTTCTACCATATAATGCTTCATAAGGTGCCATACCAATGCTGGCCTGATAACTATTATTGTAAGTGAACTCAATTTAAGGTAAATGCTCATCCTATGAACTTTTTATATCCAAAATACAAGTTCTCAACATATCTTCTAAAATCTGAGTGGTTCTCTCTGACTGACCATCAGTCTGTGGATGAAAAGCTGTACTGAAGTTCAATTTTGTTCCTAATGCCTTGTGTAAGCTCTTCCAAAACTGTGATACAAATCTGGTGTCTCGATCCGATACGATGGTCACTGAAATTTCATGTAGCCTTACAATTTCTTTCATATATAATTTTGCTAGTCTTTCCAAAGTAAATCCCACTCTAATGGGTAGAAAGTGTGCAGACTTTGTCAATCGATCCACAATCACCCAGGCTGCATCATTTTTACTGGGAGTCTTTGGTAGTCCAGTTACAAAATCCATAGTGATATGTTCCCACTTCCATACTAAAATATCAAGAGGTTGTAGTAGTCCTACAGGTCTCTGATGTTCAGCTTTAACTTGTTGACACACCAAACATTGAGTCACGAATTGAGCGATCTCTCTCTTCATATTATTCCACTAGTACATTTTCTTTAAGTCTCTATACATCTTAGTACCTCCCGGATGAACTGTGTAACCGGTCTGATGTGCCTCCTGAAGTATTTCATGCTTGAGTACTGAATCATTGGGTACATAAATTCTATTTTCGAATCTCAACGAACCATCATCATGTATCTTAAATTCAGATTGAACACCAGCTTCCACTGAATTTCTTATTTTTCTTAATTATGGATCATCATTCTGGGCAACTATAATTCTTTCAATGAGTGTTGGCTGAACCCTCATATTGGCTAATCGTACTATTGAGTCATATATTCGGATGTCTAATTTCAATTTTCTTATATCCTCCAATAATTGGCTTTGCTGTGTGATTAAAACTGCCAAATTTTCCATGGATTTTCTACTAAGGGCATCAGCAATGACATTAGCTTTTCTGGGATGATAATGGATTGTTAAATCATAATCTTTCAACAGTTCTAACCACCTTCTCTATCTCATGTTTAATTCTTTCTGCGTAAAAATATACTTCAAACTCTTATGATCAGTAAACACTTCACACTGCGCACCGTATAAGTGATGTCTCCAAATTTTTAGGGCAAAAATTACTGTAGCTAATTCCAAATCATGTGTCGGATAATTCTGTTCATATGGTTTCAATTGCCTTGAGACATAAGCCACTACCTTACCATGTTGCATCAATACACAGCCGAATTCCTTTTTAGATGCATCACTATATATTGTGAATCCTTCATCTCCTATTGGTGTAGTAAGGATAGGGGCTAAAACTAATCATTATTTTAACTCTTAAAAACTCTGTTCACAATCTTCGGTCCACTCGAATTTAACCCCTTTTTGAGTAAGACGAGTCAAAGATACAGCTATACGGGAGAATCCTTCTACAAATCATCTGTAATATCCTACCATTCTCAGAAAGCTTCGAATCTCGAAAATATTTGTAGGTCTGTTCCACTGCATCACAGCTTTCACTTTTGTAGGATCCACAGAAATTTCATCTTTAGACACGATGTGTCCTAAAAAGACTATTTTGTCCAACCAAAATTACACTTCTTAAATTTGGCATAAAACTTTTCTTTCCTCAATATTTGTAGTACACACTGTAAATGTTCTTCATGTTCCAATTTGCTCCTTGAATATATCAAGATATCGTCAATAAATACGACAACAAACTTATCAAGATAGGATCTGAATATTCTATTCATTAAATCCATAAAGGCCGCTGGAGCATTGGTTAACCCAAATGGCATGACTAGAAATTCATAATGTCCATAACGAGTTCTAAATGCAGTCTTTGGTATGTCCTCTATTTTGATTTTTAACTGATGATATCCTAAACGAAAATCAATTTTAGAAAAGATTTGTGCACCTTGCAGTTGATCGAATAAATCATCGATTCGAGGTAGAAGATACTTATTTCTGATAGTATTCTTATTCAACTCTCTATAGTCGATACATAGTCTCATACTACCATCTTTCTTTTTCACAAATAAGACTGGAGCTCCCCAAGGAGATAC